>NC_079905.1:7418378-7718378 GCF_024868665.1 Triplophysa rosa | reverse complement strand
TCACAATACTGTATTGTTTCTAAAGAAACAATTACAGATGTTTCTTACAGAAAAACACGCCTCCTACAACTACAAAGCACTGAATTATGATTATTGATTTCTGTCCTCTCAAGTTGGGATACATTTTTTACAAAACTGAAGCTATAATATAAAATGAAGTTTTCACCATAAACATTGTCAGTTGAGAATGCATTAGCTTCATAAAAACACAATTATCAAAGTCTTCAAAAACGTAAATTCAGTTAAAAGTTCTAACAAAGCATTACAAGGTAAGAGCAAGTTCACCATATTGACCACATAACAGCAATTCAAGTCTCGAAACTTTGAAAAACGAATCCCGTGGTGATTTTTCGCATGCCTCCAATTACACCTTAAATTGCAAAAAGGAAACAGTTCATTAAGAGCATTACTCCAGAATGACTCCAGTTAGCAAACAGCATGTGAACTTTGCCTCTAAAGTTATGACAGCGCAACAACTGTGGACAATGAGAGACCATGAGAATGACTTTCACGCAGTCCTCATTTAAAAGGCAAATTAAAAGTATACTGATATTGTCTGATGGTGTAAATGTCAAAAATCTGGCTGTGACACTAAGTCTATTTCTGGATGATAGGCCACCGTTAAACATTTCATGAATAAACATTACTGGATTTGTTATGAGGGGGACTCAAGTGCCTTTCTTTAAAATTGGCTGGCACACATAATAAAGACTGAATATGAACGTAAAAACTGGGTTTCATCTAATATAACCCAGATGTGCTCCCACATAATGAAAAATAAACTTATGGAGATAGGAAGAGACAATACTGTCAACAGTAATGTGTGTTCATTTGCAAAACATAAAAATAAAAAATATACCTTCAGAGTTATATGAGCTGTGAGGTTATACGGGCTATATAATTCTCATCGCTGCCCACCGTCAAAGTGCATTTAAAGAGTGACAGAAAAATGCCTGGAATTCAAATGTTATTTTTAATGTTAAAATTACACAGCAATCTTTGTGCCGCAGGGCTGTTATAGCTTAACGTCAATCATGCTTGTGATTCGAGCGACGCATTAAAGCAATTATAAAGTCCTGACAGCTTGATTAATCAATTGATCTGACTATCAAATGACTCGGTGGGCAGCAGTGAGGAAAGGGTTGTGTGTGGGGCTGTGTGAGTGGATGAGAGAGGTTGTGGATGGTAGATGTAGTGTTCCTATGGGAATCGTCTGTCTTTTGTTTTTCTGAGAACTCACCATGATAAGCTGTTTAATGAGTGTCAATGTTAAAATGTCACCCGGGTGCTATCTGATAATGAGGCATGTCGTATTTTTGGTGTTTCCAACCATTCTGAAAAGAGATGGAAAGTGTGTGTACTTTATATTTCCTCGAAGCCTCATGAAACACAGCAGTTCCATCGAATAATGGAATGCATAGTCGATATAAAAAACTGGATGAGTAACAACTTTTTATTACTGAACTCGGACAAAACGGAAGTGTTACTTATTGGACCGAAAACTGCTATAAGTAACAACCAAGAATACTGTTTAACTATTGACGGATGTTCCATAAAACCCTCGTCGTCAGCAAAGAATCTTGGCGTTCTATTCGATAGTAATCTGTCATTTGAGAGCCACGTCGCCAACACCTGTAAAATTGCGTTTTTCCATCTTAAGAATATATCTAAACTACGTCATATGCTGTCAATCTCAGATGCAGAGAAGTTAATTCATGCATTCATGACATCAAGACTAGATTACTGTAATGCACTGTTAGGTGGTTGCCCTGCAGGCTTATTACAAAAACTCCAATTGGTCCAAAACGCGGCAGCTCGAGTTCTTACACGTACAAAAAAGTATGAACATATTAGCCCGGTTCTGTCAACCTTGCACTGGTTACCTATAAAGCATCGCGTTAACTTTAAAATCTTGCTTATTACCTATAAAGCCTTACATGGTTTAGCTCCTCAGTACTTGAATGAACTCCTTTTGTATTACAGTCCTTCACGTGCATTACGCTCTCAGGCGTCCTGTCAGTTGGTAATACCTAGAATTTCAAAATCAAGTGCAGGTGGTAGATCCTTTTCCTATCTAGCGCCTAAACTTTGGAATAGTCTTCCCTGCACTGTCCGGGAGGCAGACACACTCTGTCAGTTTAAATCTAGACTAAAGACGCATCTTTTTAATCTTGCATACACTACTCTTCCATAATATAAATCTTCAGAGGGTTTAGGCTGCATTAGTTAGATCAACCGGAACCAAAAACACAACTGATGTACTTGTTGCATCAAAGAGTACAGAACAGTACTCTACTCTCAGCCAGTCTTGTCTCATTGTTCCAAGGTTACCACAGCGAGCAGGATGCAGTTCATGGCCTGACCTGATGGTAGAGTGGAGAATGGGAAGTGGGGACCTGACAAGAGCTGAGATGATAGAGCTGGATAAAGAAGGACGCGGTCTCTTGACATGTCTTCACCACAAAACTTCAAATGCTATTAGATTATTAATGATAATCTTAAACTATAATTTATTTTATTATTAAGTTTATTTATTTTATTTAGCCTTGTTGTGCAAGTTCTCTGGAGCTTGTGCAGAGGCAGCAGCTTTTGCCAGAGGGGAACTGGAATCCCCTGGTTGGGCCTGGGTTCTCCTGAGGTTTTTTTTCTCGATTAGAGTTTTGGGTTCCTCGCCACCGTTTGCATACTGTTTTTGCACTATCTGCCTGACCGGGGGGGCTGCTTTAGAATTTTAAAGTTTTACTTAATTAATATTGCATATAGGAATTTACAGTCTGTTATATTTGACCTGTGCTTCTCTCTCCTTTATCCTAAATGTGTGCTCTCACTGAGCGTGTGTGTGCGTGTGTGTGTGTGTGTGCGTACTTGTCTGTGTACGTATGTGTGTGTGTGTGTGTGTGTGTTGTGTGTGTGTGCGTACTTGTCTGTGTACGTATGTGTGTGTGTGTGTGTGTGTGTTGTGTGTGTGTGCGTGCGCATCCGTGTGTGTGTGTGTGTCTCTATGTCTATGTGTGTTAGTACGTGTGCATATTGTGTGTGTGGAGTGTTTTGTGTGTGGGTATGTCTGTCTTCTGTGTTTTCAACCTTTTCTTGTTTTTGCAGGTACAACTTTAATTATTTTGCTTATAGTCAATATGTCTCATGTACAGCTGCTTTGTAACAATGAAAATTATAAAAGCGCTATATAAATAAAGTTGAGTTGAGTTGTATGCTGGGGGTCTGCATGGCACATCATTCGATCTCACGTGCATCAATGACTTTATAATAACCTGCTTTTTTTCATTTCTCTTGTAAAAGGTTCATATACTGTAAATGGTCTCCAGGGTTTAGGCCCCATATGAGCATATTGCAAAGAGACAGACCATTGTGTCACAGAGTGAGAGAGGGATGTAAAGAGTGGGAGAGAGAGAGAGAATTCTTTCAAGAACAATGAGAACAGAAGATTTTAGGTGAAAGTACTCAGAAACTCCCTAAAACAAAATAATGAGCAAATGTATGGCACGGTAAGTGAACAGACAATGGGCAGTCAAAATGTTGAGTTGTTTCAATCCATCGTTGGGTCAAAAAAGGGACAAACCCAACTGTTGGGTTATAAATTAACCTATGCTAGGTTGTTTCAACCCAAATGCTGGTTTGTTTTAACCCATTGTTAAATCAAACAGACATTTTCTTCTCATTTTTTAGAGTGTAGATGTTCAGGAAGGCAATGTGTTAAAGTGAATAGTTATACAATATACAAACAAGCCAAATATGTTTGTATGTGTTCCTTTTTTAAAATGCTGTTTATTTTATCTGTACAGATAAAATATTTTTTTAGTCATTCTATCTTCATCAACCGTAAGTTGCGATTGTTTTTACTTCCGTATTCTGACACATTTCCAAGTGAAAAGGAATTTCAAAGGAGAAAATGAGTGGGCGTGGCTTGTGTTTTTCACTGCGAATTGATTGGATGTGTAAAAACGGCTGTTGCGTTGATTTTTAAATGAAACTGGCAGCAGACTGACAGCTGAAGGGGAGTAGTTAACGGATGCTCCTGCCAAGCCGTCTAATTTACATAATTTCAGATGGATAGTCACTTCTAGGGCGGAAGTGCATTTTCAGATTTTATCTGAAGATTATGAGGGTACATGAATTTAAAAAAGAAAACGACCCACAATGATAAGCTATTTACTATAAACCCTGCAATATTTCATGAAAAAACCAGAAGTGTCATTTTTTATTTCACTGGGACTTTAAAGGGGTGAACTGCAACTGTATGATGCTACACTGTACAGACAGACATAGCTTTCTACTGTTCAAAGAAACAACAAAGACACTTTTTAAAAAAGTTTGCAGAGAAGTTCACTGTTCAGCATTCTCTCTCAAAGAGAGTTCACTCTCCTCATAAATACAAAATTAACTCGAATAGTCAACCTTAATTAAATTCCCTAAATTGCCCATGTGATGTTAATTTATTTTGAAAGAATTTCCAACAAAAACTATGTTGCATTTTAACAATTACATATTTAATAAAGTCTGGTTACAGTTTTACAGAATCCCTAAAAGATCAAACCACTGTTTTTATGGAAAACTTCTGTAAGTTCACGTAAATAAAGATCCATGGTGCATGATTCAGAGAGTGAAAACAGATTAAAATGGCATCTTTTGGTAACATTTTAAAATACAAACATGCTTTGATAGATTGGATTAAAAAAGAGTGGAGTACGCAGAAAACTAAAATGATAGCTGCTATTCACTTCTGGGACTTCATCCACCATCTACATTTGAGACCCTCAATGCACCGCTTTTGATAATACACTATTCATTTAGCATGATGACAAATGCAAATCTTCCCATCTCACCTCCAACTGTTCAAATCGAGGTTACATCAGATCAACTGAATAGGAATTGAAAAGGTTTAACATTCTGAGACAGAGAAAATGACTACGTTCAGAAAAACACACTACCCTTACTATTCCTAATAGTATGTATTCATTGCTTAGTACGTCTTCTATATGCATAGTCCCTAGAAGACCTATAGCAAATCTCCCAAATTGTGCTGTACTGTATGCAACAGGGTCATATAAGGGCACTAAATTATGCATCCCACAATTCAACACGCTCAACTTGAACTTTCATTTGAATTACAATAAATGAACTGGAACTCAAATCAGCTGTGATTTCTTATATGAAAACAACAGTCAAAATAAGCCATTGTTTTACAATAAAATATAGATTAACAGACGAAAGGTGCATATGATATGTTTCTTTTTGTTAAGTGGACTGTACAGGTACCCAAACTAAACATTTAACATGAGGTCATTATTTTTTGTCAGAGATGGTCTGTTGTACTCATGTATTGTGCCTAAGCACTTTACAGGATTACAGGATCAATATAAAGCCCAGACAAACAGCCATAATTGGACAGAATGGCTGACTGGCACCCCAAACACCACCAGCTTATCGCCCACCCACAGACTCTATAACTTTGGGGAAAGGCCACAACAATTACTTTACCTCAGAGCTCAGGGTACTTCCAAAGATAAAAAACAAAGGCTGACTGTAGGAGGAGCAGATCAAGCCATGGATATAAACTAACAAAAAGTTATTCTTTGGCTGCTAAAAAAAGACATTGTCATTTTCAGAGGATATATAATGCATGAATTCATCTGGCAACTAGGCAGGGCAGCCATTAAGTCATTGGCAGTCTTTTTGCTTACAGACGAGTCCTCTGGGCTTCTGATAAAAGTAGGGGAATACCAGACAGATGGAATGAGCCCATTATAATGGGTGAACATGTATTTAAATGCAGCGGCAGACACGTTAAAGTAAAAATATGCCTGTCTCCTTGACGACCCAGCTAAGGGCAAAGAGACTTCATGTCAAGTACAAATATCAGTGATGGAGACTTCTGTTGTTGAAGGCAAAGGGGGAATTACTCACCAGCATTGTCTAACTTGCTGGAGCAGGTCCCGTGTGGTAGAGCAATGTATCAACAAGGCATCAGGTCTTAACTGCTGGAATAACAAGCTTGAGTCACTATAAACGACCAAAACAGAGCTGGTACAGATCAGTTCAGAGCAGGAAGACCAGCCTCGTGCCAGGAGCTGAAGCAGGAAACCAAAGGCTAAAGGAAATACTAATGCTGCATTTCATTCAATATGGAAAGTACAATGGAACCTCAAACACTTTGGAAAAAAGTACTATACTGACAGTTAATAAAACTAATGCTGTAAAAAATGTTTTTACAATAAAAACTGGCAGCTGTTCCCAGTAAACTTCTGTAAAAAAATACAGTATGTATTTTACAACGCTTATGAATTACAGTGATGTTTTGCATAATTAACAACTTTCCCATGCAAATATTTCACAAAGCTTTGTATATTTTACAATATTTATAGATGGCTTAATCAGACACACACGCCTGGCTTGAAGTTAACTTCCGGTCTGTGTTTGTTGATAGCTCTGACTAGGGGCTAATAATATAATGATACTATTTTATTTATTTATAACTAAGTATAACAACATATCCTCTAACCCATATGACATACGTATGTCGTTTGTCCCATTCCTCAAATACGACAAACGCAAGCGTTTACAAAATTACCGCCTCTCTATCTATCTATCGCTTACATTTTGGGGTATTATTTTGCAATAATAGCATGTGTTGTGGATTGATTTTCATTTCAAAATGTCGTGATAACTGTATTTCCATTACACATACACACATATTCAGGGTTTCTGCTGTGTTTCCCGATTTTCAAATCTGGCGCCAAGGTACATCAGCCTTAATAGACCCCTTTTGCGCCGACGTCACGGCATGAAGGCAAAACAAAGGGAAAACTGGAGTCGCCCAATACAAACCAGCACAGATTCGGCTACATAAGGAGTTTAAAATACTTACGTTTGACATTTATGCATTTGGCAGACGCTTTTCATCAAACGACTTACATTGCATTATACAATATATTTGTTTCTAAGTATGTGCCATCCCTGGGATCAAACCCCTGACCTTGGCATTTCTAGCCTAGCATTAGTAATGCGGTCAGGGGGATCTTTAGCCTCCACCTAAGCTCCGCCCACAAAAACGTGTCACAATGTTTACTAACAGAAAAGGCATCTATAGTGAAATATCATTGGCTTTCGTCTGTCTCGTGACAGACAGCGTCATTGCGTCAGCATTGAGTGTGAAATGCTATTGGCTCTCATTACCGATTACATCATTCTAATGTTCTGGTTTGTTTAAAGATGTGTTGATGTCTGTTCCCGGAGTTGGAGCAAGAGGTGGGTTAGAACCCTGCTCTCCAGTGCCAAAGCTATACAGACTTTACACCTTCCACCACTGGAATCGCTGTTTGCAATGGCATCGTTCTTACACATTCTCTGTTCCAATCACATATTGGTGGGCGGAGCTTGTGCAAGTAGTCTCTGCCAACAAGGCGGGCTATTTGTAAATAGACATTCTGTATTTTATTTTGTTTATATTAATATGAATTTATATGCATATTTTATTGTATTATAATTGTATTAAATAAACAATTAGTTAAATTTTATTGTATAATAATTTTATTAAATAAATAATTTGTTGAATGAGTCGTGTAACTTTGTTGCATTTAAGTTTAGCCAAGTAACGGCTCATTTACTGGTAACACAAAATAATATTGATTAGACATACTTTAACTTGCTAGCTATTGTAATGTAAAGCTAATGTAATTTACTTGTTATTTCTTTTGCATGTTATCAGAAAGAATCTACAGGGACTCATTCTTTGCTGATGTGTACCAGAAGTCGGGCCACAAAAGCGTGCATCCGCAGTAACCTTTGTTTACGTTGTTGCTTTGAAACCATTAACTGATATATATGATAACTTGTAATATAAATCTGCAGTATAATATTTTTTACAGTTATCCAGTTTTACTGTAACATTTTTACATTTTTCTACAATGAAACGCATTATTGAGTCAAGGCTTCAAGATGAAACAATAAAACTTGTTTAGTGAACGCTCACACAGACAGGAGTCTAAAATACAGTTTTCACATAACCATACACCAGATGCATGGCATCATTTATCCGCCTCAATTGTGTTAAACAGTTGAGTTTTGTTTCCTTATATGGTAAATTCCAGGAGGCCTTTAATGGATTGGCGTTATGGTTGAAAATCAGAAGATAAGGTAGAAATATCCTGTATCCAACTTGGAATGGAGTGCAGCATATGTTACTACTTCATGGATCACTGCTTTAGATGAAGGCAAGCGGAGATAACACCAACTATATTACTTTCTTTAGGTTATTTTTTGAGGGAGAGTTTTTGTGAACTGAACAGCTGGATCTAAGGTTCATCTGAATGTTACGCGCAAGCTAGTTACATTTTCCTTTTCAATAGTCTCCTTATTCCATGTAGAATAAATCTCAAAACGTTACCTATCTGCATACTTTGGTCGTCTTTTGTCTGCTTATCTCTTTCGCTCACAGAGAAAGGAGGTGTGTGGGCCCCAGAACAAGACCTCTCCTTGTGTACCTCTGTTTGCTTGAAGAGGCGTGTTCTCGCATAACTGCATTTCACTGGCTGCCTTTGCAAAAATCACACCTTCCTCAAAGCTCCATCGGCATTACATGTGTGTGTTCTGGTGTACTTGTGTGTAGCTTTTATGGAACTCATTGGCTTCTCTGAGGTCAACTAATGGACCAAGGCATGCAATGGTTTCCTGTTTTCTGTATCAAACTGCGCAAAGGAAATGTTCTGGGGCTGCCAGCTTTGTTGCAAAGTAATTTCTGCCACTGCCAATGTAATTTATTTATACAGCATAATAAGAGAGACATTTGTTTTTTCACTTTAATGATGCGTTAACATAAACATATGCTTTTGTGTGTCATTTTAGGCTCATTAAATTTAAAGAAAATGACATTTCTGTTGTTTTACTAAAACCAAGAGCTGGCAGCTTTACAAAATTACTGCAAAATTACTGCAGTGTAACAACAGCTTATGGTACAACATATTTGCTTATTCATATACTTTTTGTATTTCAATGCACATCATGTACAAAACCAGTGGTAACACATGGTTTTGTTTGTAATTGAAAATTTGAAGGGATATCGTTCACCCAAAAATATCTTATTTTGTGTCCTGCAGAACAAATAAAGTCATACAGTTTTAAAATGACAAGAAGGTGAGTAAATGATGACAGAATGTTCATTTTGGGGTGAACTATCACTTTAAATGTACATGAGTAGAACAAAAGCTTTCCATGAAAATTTCCAAAACCAAATATGTTTACCTGTCAACAATTTGTTTATCTCAGTTTTGGTGAAAAAGGCAGCTGGCCACAAGTTTCCAGCAACGAAATGTTTCTCTGAGCAGCTCTTCAGCACAGCATGGCTGATTAGCTGGCAGCAGGTGAGTGTAATAGACCAATTAACTGCCTGCCAACTCACCACCCATTTCATCCAAATCACAAAAAGCACAACAGGGTTCTTTTTCAGACAAATTATTACACAGACCACCCAGTTGCTCATCCTCTAAAAGGTCCCTGAGGAGTGGTGTATTCAGTTTAAAATGTTGTTTAACATACCTGAGATATTTTAAATACCTTTTGGATATAAAACTCGAGCCACTGGCAAGGATTCACAGTTTAACCTCAAAAACTGGTCATCATATTTATGTAGAACTGAAATTGGGATTTATTATAGAATAAATTGGTTGAATGTACAGTATAAAAGCTGTAAATGGCCATATGTGTCCTAATGGACTCTTAAATACTACTGTGCCATTTTGTTTGCTTCACATATTTGGCTAAGAACTGGAAAGCTTTTTATTCTTTTCTATTCTCAATTCAAGTCCAGTTAGGTGCTTAGGGTGCACATTTTGACTATACAGAGGTACAGTTATTTCAGAAAACCCCCCTTACAAAACTACAAAAATAGAAACAAAATTGAATATGGTATTGATATGGTGTGGCATTAATATTTGTTTTGAGGGAATAGTTTGCCCCAAAATTAAAATTCTGTCATTATTTACATTATTTTGAACCTGTATGGTAGGGCTGCACGATAATTTATCACGATACCACTAAATCCTATTGAAATCAAGCTGGCTGCGATATGCAATGTGTCGATTTTTTTTAATGCGTAGCTTGTCCGTGAAGCACGGCTCTGGGATCAGTAGGAAATGCTGCTCGATCTAAAAGCAGTGCGAGTTTGAGTCGCTTATAATGTGCATTTGAAAAAGCAACACCCGTCAAACATGATCATTATAAATATACTTTATTATCATAAAAATACCTCATGAGGCTTGAGTAACAGTGATAAAAAGATGTCCATGGGCATAGACTCTAGAACGTGTTATGGTCTTCTTCTGCAGTGTGTATTTGGAGTTTCCACAGGAGAGCGCCCTCTGGATTTCGGATGCAGCAGCATTTTCCCGTACTTCACTCAAAAGCTGTGCATAAATCACATGATATTTATCGTCGGTTTATCGCGACAGCCCTACTGTATGGCTTTCTTTCTTCTGTAGAACACAAAAAAAGTTGTTCTGAAGAATACTAGGAACAATGGAGGTACCCATTCACTTGAACAAAGTCAATGGGTACCACCGTGTTTGGTTACCAAAATATCTTCTTTTGTGTTCTGCAGAAGAAAGAAAGTCATACAGGATTGAAATGACAAGAGGGTGAGCAAATGATGACAGAACTTTCATTTTTGGGTGAACTATCCCTTTAATTGGAATTACTGGAATGGATACAAAAGTGCAAAAAAGTCCAAAATTGTATTCAGACTCACACTTTACAGTGTAACGTTTACGTAAGAACACCACAGTAAAGGCATTCTTACGTACATTTGCAAGCTAAAAAAGAACTGGTCACAATCTCACCTAAATTCATACAGACCGGTGTCTTATGGCTCTGTTAAATGAAAAATGTATATGATAATATGTAAGAATGTGACTGATTATGTAACAGAGTTCATAGCTTTAAATAAAATCAGAGTGAACAAAATGTCTGGTAGTAATTCACATTCATCTCATCAGATGGTAATTCAGTACCATCTTCAGATGTTAAATGGTGGAGCAAGGCCCTGTCATAAAATTCCCTAGATGAATGAAACGTATCTGATAATACATTTTCACCGCCCGCTGAAGGGCTTTGCGGTCAACATTGAGCAGTTTCTATAATACCATGCTGTGACAATCTGTCGAAGCACCTTCAGCAGTCGAGCTGTAAAAATGAATATCTCTCCTTAACTATTTTATAAAGAACTGGTGCCATAGCACTAACCCAAACCAGCAGTTTTGGAGACAGACTCAGAATGCTCTGAAGGCACTGATTTTTTACTTTATCATGTTATTATTAGTGGTAGGCAAAGATGTCATGCGTCTGGGATGGTTTTCGCCCAACAGCCTATTTGTCCACAACAAAGGTTAATGCAACAGTCAATATGGCACGTTGGTTTGGGATGATGGTGGTCTTGAATCAGGTGTGGACTACAGCTTGAATCTAAACATGTTGTCTGTGAATAAACACACCTGCAGAATGATAGGTGCAGATTGCGATGTGTCTTGGCCATCAGGTCCTGCAGACTTGAGCAGGTTCATTTATAGTAGTGACCTCAGTGCCTCGTCTGCAAACAGATGGAGAAGCCTGGCCTGGCTAGGCGCAGCTCTGTGTGCCCGGTCTGTTTTTCTGGGTTCACATAGAGCATAAAAGGTGTTGAGCTCATTAGGCAGAGAGGCATAATGGGAAGAAGCAACATGGGCCATAGGTTATTAATGCTAATGTGTCTGAACGTGTATTTTGGATATTTTATACTGCATTTAAAGTGATGTTGGCTGGCATTAGTTTTAGTTTATGTCTGATTAGAACAAACAATCTTCCTGTCGTAGATTGAATGCATGACCACTTAATTAAGTCTAGATATCCAAAAGCCTTATTAACGTTTGTCATAATAATAATCAAAAATAAAATGTAATAATAATAATGTCAAAATGAGTTTGCTTGTTTTTGTTTCATGTAAAATTATCTAAAATTCTGCAATGACCATTTACAGTAGGATGATGCCAACCTCTCCAACCTGCATAATCAAGTTGCTTGGCTTGTTTGGACTAGTCAATTGGTTTATCAATTGTTTTATTTTGAAGTATTTTTACTTCACATTTTATGTACATACAAAAATAACAATTTATTTATGCCTTGTATGCGTTCAGGCACCATTCATAACCAACAACACAAAATAGCTACTCTTTATAATTGTCAGGGTTTGACAAGGGAGAGAACCCAGATGCAGGCAGCGGGAATGAAGGGGTTAAACAAAAGACTTATTTAAATAAACAAAACAAAAACCGACGAGGGAGTGTAAAACAGGAACAGAACTAAGATACAAAACATGAAACAACAGACTTCCCACGTGGGGGCAAACAAGAAAACAAGAACAGCAAAAACCAAACTAAGGAACTCGACCAAACGTCTTAAACAAAACCAGGGCAGGATACAACACAAAACTCACAGGCCAAGGACAATGTAAGGAGCAGGACATCTGCACATACAGGACGCACAAGGTACACGTACAATCCAAGAGCACAGGACAAAGAGACATGAGGGCATTTTATAGGAAAGACAAACAAAGGAAGATAACGAGGGACAGGTGAGGGTAATGAGACACGGAAGGGAAGCAATACAGGAAACGAGAGGGGCGGGGCCAATGACGAGACACGAGAAAGCACATGAGCTGTAAAAACGTAAACAACTCATGGCTTTCTCACATAAAACCTAAGGGCTCCGTCCCGGTCCTACCACACGACTAGAAACTCAGAAACAAGAGGGCAGGACCATGACAATAATGGTACAACATGCTTTCAAAACACAAAAATGGTCTGCAACATACTGCCAAAGGATTTTGTGGCAGATGATAAAACATATTGAGTCTATTGTAGTGCAACACTGGAAAATTCAGCGCAGTTTTGCCAAAGTGTTGGTTGGCTGGTTTGGAACCTGGTTGTGTTGGAAAATGGTTGTTTCACTGAATACCATTTCAGGGAACAAAAGAAGTGATCTCCTTGTTTGTTGGTGGAAAAAGAGAAAATATGCTGAGATAAATACTTAAAAATATACATAAATAAAATGAACTCTTAATAAATTCCTTGTGGACTTCCGGGAAAAAACAACAAACTAAAACTCCCATTTTTGAAAAACTCAATTGCTGGAACAATTATGGAACCTAAAATTCCTAGACTCCAATGAGCCCAAGAGCTATTTTGCAAAACATTACCTTAGGCACAGTTCCCGAGGAGGGCATTCCCTCCACAAAATTCCGACAGACTTTATCGCACACAGACCTGTCATCTCATCTGAAAAACAACATGGTCTGTTGCCATTCAGTGGCAGAATTCAAAATGTTGTTTAAACATAACTGACATCTTTTCCATCTTCCACGCTGTGATATGAGGTCAAGCTGCAAGTGGGGGTGTAAGAATCACTTCAATAAATGGCTTGTTATCACTTTCATAGCTCCTGCAGAATCAAGAGTTGGGGGGATGGTGGCTAGAGGGGACGTTTCATAAACAAGGATAAACTGGGTCTCGCAAAGGGACATTTCTCATTTCAGAACTAATATACTCCACTTTTGTTGAATACTGCAGCAGGCCATCCAATACTTGTCTATAGGTTGCACATGACGTCACAGCACGGCGCGAATTGCAGATGGAGGGCGGCAAGTTATTTTCTCCATAGGAGCATAGGGGGCAGTCGTGGCCTAATGGTTAGAGAGTCGGACTCGTGACCAGAAGGTTGCCGGTTCGATTAAGAGGCCAGGCTGGCGGTTAACGACTGAGGTGCCCTTGAGCAAGGCACCTTACCCCTACATGCTCCCCGAGCGCTGCAGTGATAGCTGCCCACTGCTCCGGGTGTACGTGTGTTCACCAGTTGCTGTGCGTGTGTTCACTACTCTCTGGATGGGTTAAATGCAGAGGTCACATTTCGGGTATGGGTCACCATATCTGACTAATACTGTAGGTCACTTTTCACTTTCACTTTAAAAGTTAATGTTCATGAATGAGCCGAACCGGATGACTTTCTAAAATGCTTTACGGGGTTTAACGTACCTAAACAACAAACTCAAATTTTTGTCAAACCTTGTCATAAACACTAGCTGCTATTAAAAAAACGAGTCCTTATTAAACAGATAAAGTGATTCTCCCCTAGAAGTCCATAACTTTTATGTTATCATGTTTATGTTTGATATCAGTGACAAACAAATGTATTTATTTTGGTTGTTGTTTTGGTACGTTCAAGTAATGGGGAAGAAACGCTGAAGGCAAGATTTTTCACTTTATCCGGGCTCGTTCTCTTAAAGAAAGCTAGTGTTTATTACAAGTAAGGTTTTACAGAAATTTGGGCTTACCTGGTCATTGTTCAGGTCGTTAAACATAGGTTCTTTTAGTTTGTGATAGTGAATTCCTATGGAGAAAATCACTTGCTGCCCTCCAGCCGTGACTGCAAACAACCTATTCATGCAACTGCAGGCTCAATATGTCTTCTTGATGGATCCTCTCCTTAAAAACTCCACCAGACTCCATCATTATCCACAGAAAAGAAAATGACACCTTTATTAACCATTTCCCTCTTGTTTTTCTATGTATCTTAACCCGATTCCAGGCAGACGGATTTTAAATCCATGTGTGCCTTTACGTCCAGACGTTTTGTAAAATCAACCAATCAGATGCCTGATCAAACAAGTAATTTCAAGTTTTGTGTGCAAAATGCAGCAGAAGATTAAAGTACAGACTGTGGGTGTCTTCGGACATCTGAGATTACAGAGAACTTGAACGTACACCTTGGGAGCTTTTAAAAAAGTTAAGGGTGAAGGAGTTTTCAAAACAAGTGGACAAATGCTGCAATAAATCCATTTTTTATCACAGTAAGTGTTTGCAGTGAGAGATTTTGATGTGCTCACCGTTCTAAAGATGTAAATGATGAAATGACTCACCGTGAAATCCATTTACCTTAGAATAAAGAGATTCTTCTCATTCCAGTAATGTGCCAGGAATCGAGGGCATTTTTCTATTCACACGTAAGCACACAGGACTACGAACAAACTGACACATGAGGATGTCAATTTAAAGGTAATTTGGCTAACTATTGACTAAATACAGACATACTTTAAATTGTTTTTCTATAGACCCCTTTTTTGTTAGTAAACATTGTAACACGTTTTTGTGGGCGGAGCATAGGTGGAGGCAGAAAGATTCCCTTGGCCACTTAACTAACGCTAGCCAGCATGTTTTAAAAGATTGTTTTTTGACAATGACTGGAGAGAATCCGATTTAATTTGAATACATAAGGTCAGTCACAGCCCGGAACTGTGACTGTTGTTGAAAAAGTAAACTTTAACGGAAGGAACCAGAAATACCTGCCAAGTGAGCAGGTATAAGAAAAACAACATAACACCCTACAGTGTCCAGTCTGACAGCCTATATTGCAAACAACATCAAGATAATAATGAATCTGCTTTCGAGTCAAATAAATGATGAATAAATACATTTATAACATGCAAGTTAAAAATGGCTCACTGTTTGGCAGGTATTTCGTTAGAATCCCTCTTCTTATTCATGCAGTTATAATTGCTTCATAATGCATTTGTAAATGACTTATTAATCATTAATGAACAAATTTATAAATGCTTTATAAAGGGTACCTTAATGTAAAGTGTTACCCAGTTGGGTTTATGTTTAATCTCCGGTGGTTGGCTAACTGCTTGTTCTACAACTAACAAAGTTAGCTTGTACATGCGCTAAAAAAAGGTTAACGTTACATGAAAAATAACTTAACTTGTTCCCCAGATCCTGATTAGGTGGGGATAACTTGTTATATGAGAAGTTTTTAGACACATACCCAAACTATAATCCATACCAACAAAAGACAATAGTTTATTAAGTGATATAATGTGTGCGCTGTAAATGCAAGCATCTTTGGTGAACGTTTCTGTGAAGTCTGTGTGAGAAAGTTAAGTTTTATTGTATTTAACTACAACTGTCATCGTTTTTTCTGGCAATGGTATGTGTTAAAATGTCAGATTAGAGCCCTCACGCTGTCGATTCTGGCACTCAAAAACACAGCAAGATGATATGAAGAGTTTGGTTCCAAAATGAGATTACCCGTTTGTTTTTTATTATGTTATCATGTTTTTATTGTTTTTTTATTGTGTTAGTTAGCTGTGTTTCTTAGTTATTATGGCTTAAATCAAAATAAACCAACTGCAGTTTGATAGATATTAATTGGAATGCACAATAAAAAACATGATATTTTAAAAGAAATTAAAAACGGTGTTATCTCATTTTGTAACCAAACACTTCATATTTTTTTCTATAAATATACATATTCCTTATGTAGCCGTCTCGTTGCTGATTTGTATTGGCCCCTCCCGTTTTCCCCTTGTTTTGCCTCCAGCTAAGGCCGTGACGTAATCGTGATGTCGGCTCAAAAGGGGTCTATAAACCTAATTCAATTTTACTTTAACCCTAAACCAATAAAAATAATTTACTTTATTAATCAATTTTTCAACTAATTGAACATTTTCAAATGATTCAAATTTTTATATTTTCAAGACATTCTGTAAAGACATTTAGGAGTGGAGGTTCACTTACTATGTGGCTTCATTTACAGAGTTTTCAATGTTGTTGTTTTTTTTTCTTTTTAAGGTGTTTTTCATCATCAATCCCGAAAGTCGCAAAAAGGTTGTGGGAAAGAAGAAGAAAAAGTGACTCCCAGTGAACCCAACAGTCTTCACCCTAATCTCTGACCATTCTGATCATGAGTGGCGAGAGACTTTGTAAAGGTGGCCTGCAAACAATTTCCAAGTTTATACTCTATTAACATTGAAATGTTAATGGCTTGAGTTGTAACCACAAGTTTAGTGGTAACGATATATTATACTCTGTAAGCACTTGTGTGCCTCACTCTGCTTTAGTAGTTTTAAGTGGCAATTAGGTAGCAGAATTTTTTTTAATTCTGAAGTCTAAGTCTTGAATAGATTTTGATGGGTTTTGATGATTTGATTCGTGTTTGTAAATGTGAGATATTCATCAATTAGTATAAGTATACTCCTAATAATTTCTTAAAGGTTAAATCTAAATGTTTAGCAACTATACAATGTAACTTCTATATCTTAAATCTACAGCTCATTTTATTTAAAATAAAACAATTGTTAACAGCATTTACATATTAATTTTTTTCCGTATAGTTTCCAGTCTGCTTTGTGAAATAATTATAGGTTTTAACAGTAATTATTTACATTTAAATTAGACAGTTCTGAGCTGTTAAAAAGATCATATTGAACCGTAATTATTAAAATGTAAACCCTGGAATTTGACAGATATAACAGGTATAACAACATAAACATGTTAATTAGACAGTTATGAACTGTAAAAAAGACATTTAAAAATGTAAAATAAACAGTACAGTAGGTGCAATCCCGGTGAAATTCTGGCAACCACAGCTGTCAGTTTTCTACTGTAAAATGTACGGTTTATTTTTTACAGTGTTATTCTGTGTGTTTGGGTCATTTTCTTTGTGGAGACTTTTGGCTTATCCTCACAATGTCTGTGATTTCTCACAAACTCAAACACTTATGTTAGGTTCATCACAGCTATTTCAATTAAAAGAGCTTCACACTTTTACTACACTTTTCATTCTCAATTTAATTAAAAAACGGCACTAAACAAGTTTAGAGTTGACTCTAGGAAGGGCTTCTGACTGTTGTGTAGGCCGTACAGACTACGAGACCATTTTGTTAACAGGTCAATCTCGCCAAGGCTCTTTTATTCATTCATAAACTTCTAAAGCCATCGGTCCACATCAAACAATCACGCCGCAGGGAAAACACCAAGCAAGAGGAAAAGTGTGGGAGGCATTTGATGCAAACGAGGCCGTATGCACACAGAAATAAGTCCAAATATTTACGCTCTAAATATACCACACATTCCAGTGACTACTCCGTTTGAACATGAATCTTGAGAAATATGAGCTAAAACCAAAGCTGTGTCATCTGAAAATAGGGTGTGGAGAAATTATACACCCTCTCATGAATATTAATTAGGTTCCATCACATTTATCAAATGGACTTTACTGAAAGATGGACTTGCATTTTTTAAAGTATTTTTTTAACTGTTCTCTGTTGTTATTCACACAACCCAGGGTTCCCAGATTAAATTATGATGAAATATGCTAATCATTAACATGCTTTGAAAAGTGCCAGCAGTCCTGCTGTCTGTGGCCTTATCTTAGTTCACTAGATCACACGGCTGCCGTGGACATTTATTCTGGTGGTAGCAGAAGGATCAGTGACTTTTCAGTAAGTAAAGAACTTTCTGCATGATATTAGTTATGGAAGCATTGGATAGCACTGAATAGTTTAAGCACAAACTAATTATTTTCACACACTCATGTCTATGAAAACTGAATACGATAACATGCTAGCGGGCTGTGGCAAATGACAAATCATACATTTGAAGGCACTATAATTGAATCTGAGCATAAATTAAGTTTATTGCTATAGACACCAACAGAACATTTAAACTCGAATAATTTTTTTAAAGGGGTCAAATGCGGCTAAAACGAATATTATCGTTTGTTTTAGATGTAATGCAATGTGTACACACGATTTAAGGTTCAAAAATGCTGTATTTTACACATACCGTGCATGTTTGTGTCTCCTCTTTGCCCCGCCTCTCTGAAACGCGCTGATTTTTTAAAAAAGCACATCGCTCTGAAAAGCGAGGTGTGCTATGATTGGCCAGTTAACCAGTGCGTAGTGATTGGTCGAATACTGCAAGCGTTGACGGAAATGTTACGCCTCCTACCATATTCGGAACATCATGTTCCCAAGGAATTGTACTGACAGGTGATAAAATGTGACCCTGGACAACAAAACCAGTCTTATGGGTCAATTTTTCAAAATTGAGATTTTTACATAATCTGAAAGCTGAATAAATAAACGTTCTATAGATATATGAGTTGTTAGAATAGGACAATATCTGGCTGAGATACAACCGTTTAAAACTCTGGAATCTGAGAGCGCAAAAAAATCAAAATATTGAGAAAATTGCCTTTGAAGTTGTTAATCAGAGGCACTGTGGCAGACCATCCACTCACAAAAATAAAGTTTTTATATATTTAAGGTAGGAAATTTACAAAATATCTTCATGGAACATGATCTTTACTTAATATCCTAATGATTTTTGGCATAAAAGAAAAATCAATAATTTTGACCCACACAATGTATTTTTGTCTTTTACTAAAAATGTTCCCGTGCTACTTAAGACTGGTTTTGTGATCCAGGGTCACATATGTCATCGGTACTTCCTTATATCAATTCGAGCCCAAATCTGATACGGAAAATGAAGATGATCAAGCTGATACACCAACTTTGCCAGCGCGACTTGAGCAGGATGTAAAGGATTGGTAAGGTTTTATTAAAAAAATATTATGTTAAATAGTTAAAAACAATAGCTAACCATTTAGCCTTTTATATACGAGGTTATAAAGACTATAAACAAACAACCATATACATCATACAGAGTTTGTTTGAGATAGAAACAAGCATTGGTTTTTAGTTGTCTCATCTTTTGGCAGGGCAAACAAAGAGTCTTTCTTTTCGCAATGAAACACACAGCATCTCCGCGACATGGCTGCGACAGTGACGATACAATGAGATTTACAGGTACACCCACCTTTCTTGCATTTACATTTAGGCGGTCTTAGTCAAGTCATGTTACGAAGTGATGTACATTCGCCGGGGTGTGGTTACACGAGGCGTTTCAGGCAGGTCTGGGTGAGCATTCGCTTTTAGATAGAATGCATCTTTTGTTCCGACACTTTAATATTTGTAATTTTACATGTCTAATACATGCATGGGCAACTTATAACACACCAAAGACACAGAAAAACATGTATTCGCGCCATATGACCCCTTTAAACAAATATCTAAGTTTTAATGATAATGATAATAATACTAATAAATAAATTAAAAACTAAAGCCGGAAGTGCTTCTGGACCAATGTTTACATCTAGCAAAATGGTCTATAATAAATGGAATTGTATGGTAAAAACAGGCAAGACATTATGATAATGGTCAGACAGGCTACAATGACATGAGAATGAATAAAAAATTACACAAATTTCAAAATCCATCTTCTTTAGCCGAATGTGTGCTGATAGGCTCTAACCATGCCTCCATTTGATTTTGATTCAACTGAAATTGTTCAAGAATCATGTGAGAAAGAAACCTGTCAGCTTTGTAACCAGCGTGAAATCTTCTCCCACACAAGAATCTACCCGAGCTAAAAGGGAAAACAGTCGGTCTGTAGTGTAATGGGTTAGAAACGGGGGTATAATTTTTACATTTAGATTCAGTGATGTGGATGAGCCTGGCAGATCAACAAACAACAAACTCCAACACGAACGTTGGGCTGTCACGGCGCTGTAGCTTCTGACATGTTATGTGCTGTCTACACGTTACTCTCTCTCTCTCTCTCTCTCTCTCTCTCTCTCTCTCTCTCTCTCTCTGTTATCTTTTTGCTCTTCCTCTCATTCATCTTTTCTATCTGGAATGTCCCAGTTAATACACTTTGGCGTGGCAGATTTATGCTTTTAATTAGCAGGCCATTACAATAAGAGTGTCAGTTTGTGATGAAGGGATGAAATGAAAAAGGACGATGAATGTGATGAAAATGCAGTCAGGGCCACGGAGGATGAAAATAGAAGAATGTTCACAGAGAGAGAAAGAGACAGGACGGAGAAAGATCCTGTCTTGTTATGTTACAGCCAGTTACCAACAACTCAGTAGTGGCTTTTTCATTTAGTTTGCAACCACTTGATAGACAGACTGTATAAAAAACTTTTGTATGTAATTTCACCCTTAGGTGTGCCATCTAATTTTTTTATTAAATTATAATCGTGTTCATAAATCATGCAATCATACTCTTACATAGCACAGGTAAGTCTTTAGCATGTCTGCTTAAGATCTGGAAAACATCTGCTGTTTAAAATAAACGTCTTTAAAAAAGGCAGTTTCACATCCATTCTAAATCATAAACATCTTTTAGACATCCTCGAGATGTCTATATGACATCTAACAGGAAACATCTCAGAGACGTATTGCCGATGAGCAAACAATGCAGACATCAAATAGACGTCGCCCAGATGTACTGTATGTGTGCTAGCAGGACTGCATGTAGGCATTTAAAATAGTTTTAAAGCAACTTAACAAAGAAAAATGTTTAACTTCTCCATTAAGAGCAAGACAACGGCAATCGTGTCAATGAAAAATAACCCCATAAGGAAAAAGGATGCTTATACTCTATACCACCTAAAAACATGATGCTGAGGTTTTACAATATACCATCATACAAGATTCTCACAGCTGGGGTAAGCATCGCCAAAGCATATTGTTCTTCACTCCGTCTTTATATCTCCCACGGGCGGACTGAATAAATTTCTTACCGTCTTTGCTGTCCTGACCCTCTGCTGAACCATCTTCTTTTGAGAGCAGTTTAAATTGTGAAGGCAAACACTATACAGTACTTCCTGCTAAAGCACCAGACTCTGCAGCAGGCAGACTGCCATCTGTAATATTAATGTCAATTACCTCTGCATAACAGTACAGTTCGTGACAGGCGAAGAAGGAAATAATTACCTCTTATGAAATATGAAGGTTCTGCTATTAATAATGACATGACCGTTTGTTTACCTTTATTTATTTGGAGTGTTTGTTCATGAGTTACTATTGTCTATGCTTCGACTGTATTTAGATTAAACAAAATATTTGTCAAATCCCAAGGCTGCACAGAAATACCATTAGAATGCTGACAGGCTACGGCCAAACCCGCATGGAATTGGCAGCCACAGAACCCAGCAGAGCTCGGCAGTTCCCACAGAAATTGCAGTGTGTCATTCAGAAAGTTCTACTTTTTTTCCATTTCCTTGTGAATAATCTAAAAAAATAGAATATATGGAAATGGGGTAGCAAGTATTATTGCAATTTTCTCTATACAATGCAAATTAATGAAACTTACATTAAAGGGATATTTCAAGCAAGAAACTAAATTTTCTCATGTTTTATTCACCCTCAAGGCATCCTGACTGAACATGACTTTCTTCTTGCAGAATAATGCATTCGGAGTTATATGACCACGTATCCTTTTACTTCCAAGCGGTAGAATTGGAGTGAACGGGGGCAATTTTTTGAAGCTCCAAAAAGTGCATCCATCGATCAAAGAACTGCTCGACATGGCTCCGTGGTCTTAACAAAGGTCCTCTGAAGCGAATCGATGCGTTTGTTTAAGAGAAATATCCATTTTGACAGTGCTATTAACGTTAATGTCTAGCTTCCATTATCCCTCTGCTGCGCTTGAACCAGAGGCTTGTTTTTCCGGCAAATGGCGTAGGCATCCGTAAGTTCCGTTGACGAACGTGCCATTTTTCGTCCCCATCATTTGATAATACGAGAAAAGAAAATATGACTGGTTTAAATTTCATTATTTGTCAGATTTGTGTTCTTTTTTACAGAGATATATTAGGCTCAGTTTAACAAATTTTTACCAAATATCCCAATGAAAATAGCAGTTTCAAGGCTAATAAGGTACTAATAAAAGTCTAATTAGCCCACATATAAATTCACATATTACATATATGTTAAAACATACATATAACCACATACAAAACACATAGATTCAATTTGTGAAAACAGACCATGCAAAAACCCTGATGACTCATCCTGCACGCCCATTTTTTGTCCAATCAAATTCTCTGTAGAATGAGAATGTCCCTCCCCCTTTTTCCTAGCACTGGTTAAAAACTTTTAAACAATTAGCAAAAGGAAATACATCAACACAGTAAATGAAACGCATCATCCAGCGGCTTCACTGAGTCTGTTTTTCTCGCAAATATATACCTATGGCTCCTTGAATAAAAATACTTGCAGAACTAGAAACAGAAAATAAAGCAGATAAACCTGTAAATGAAGGTGATGTAGTAAGTAGAAAATGAATGGACACTTCAATCCTTAAGAGAAAAATGAGATCTAAAGGTGACTGACAGACAGCAAAAAAAAGTAACAACTGTGCAGTCACGTCCACTACCTATCCTCTTCAACACCTCTCAGACAGAAACAAAGAGAGACATATCATATGCTGGAAACAGCCCTCCAAAATGAAAAATGTCACCTTGAATGAAGCATGAATTCCTCAAGCAGAAACCCCTCTAAGCCAGACAGGACCAAAGAGCCAAGAGCCAATTAGAGCTACTCACATATTACCCATTACGCAGCTGTAAATTCAGCTATACGGGCACCCATGAATCACATGCAGGGGAAACAAGCCATACAGATGTCAAAACAGAGTCTTCAAAACAGATGTGGGAAGGCGGGACCAGGAATGATGCTCCTAATTGAACAAGAGGAAAATAAAAAGCTTGGCTCTAAAACACACCCTCTTTTCTTCACTAACTCAAGAGGACAGAAGGATAAAAAATCTATTTTGGGAAATATCTGAGCATATAAAAGTTAAAACGGACTCTCCGGTGAATCTCAGACCGGGATTTGTTTGCGTCATCAAAATATACACAGAACATATGAATGAAAAACAAATTGCTGTTAGCTTCTCTATCACAGCTCTTCCCCTCACATGCCTAAAAAGCTTTTAGAAACAGCACTGCCATTTCGTTCCCTGACAAATGCTTTGTTATTTGTCATTTTAAAGCAAATCCTTCGCTCGAGTCTCTCTAACCTTGTTGGCACTTATAGCATCAGAGCTTTTAAACACTTTTCTGTTTACACTTTCATTTCTTATCCATTCCATTTTCTTATCCACTCTTTTATTTACCGAAGTGCCCGTGGAGAAACGCAGGCAATAAATACATTTATATCTGAAATGTGATAAAATCTTTTGTTTCAGGGGAAGTAAATGTAAAATTGTTGATAGGAGGGAAAAGCTGTTAGAAAGGAAAATGGGACAGTGACTTTCCATTAATATAAATGACATTAGTGTTGGGGCTTTGAGTTTATTTGGGTTCTGGATTGGATATCTAGTTATCACAACTATTATACTCAGTCTACATCACAATACAGTCCTCAGCTGTCAGTTGTTTTAGCACCTGATGCACTAAATGAAATATGCAAAAGGTGAAAGGTGTGATCACACAATATATATTTGCAGAGCACCACAATCTCGGACTGTACAGCATCACTGCATTCGAGGCACCTGAATCTGTTCTACTGTATAAAATGTATTCAACTACTACTGAATTAAATAAAGAACTTACTTCTGGACAGTAAAAACTGTACATTGTATATAGTATTCGTAGGTTTGCCATGGTTTTGTCATGTAACCTGTATGGTTGTAACAACAAATGCGCAATATAATGAACTCAACTGTTGTTAGACAAGTACAATGCATCCACGCAGAATACATTTCTTGGTTCCTATATCACTTAAAATAAGAGTGATATAAACACAGACTGCCTCACAGATTTCCAGTATTTTTAATTTATTAACTATTAAAATTCAATGGCTCCCCAACTCTAGTGGCCTCATTGGATAGAAGTACAGTATATATACCTATATATAGACATCTCTGTGTATTTCTCACATACTGAGGGTTAGGACATACTATTTATTTTGCATACTAAATTTCGCATACAATATAGTATGAAAATAGGCAATTACGGATTCCAGTCACATGTCTAAATGTATTTGGTTATATTCTTCTATGACGTGTTTGTATTAAAGGGATAGTTGACCAAAAAAATGTAATTCTGACATCTTTTACCCTCTTGTCATTTCAAACCTGTATGACTTTCTTTCCTCTGCAGAACACAGAAGATATTTTGAAGAGTGTTGGCAACCGAACAGCGAAAGCACCCATTCACTTCTATTTTACGGACTCAAAACCAATGCAAGTTAATGGGTACTGCAAATGTTGGGTTACCAACATTCTTCAGAATATCTTCTTTTGTGTTTTGCAGAGGAAACAAAGTCATACAGGTTTGAAATGACAAGAGGGTGAGTAAATGATGAAAGAATTTTTATGTTTGGGTGAACTATCACTTTAAGAGAAGCACAATTACTTGATTTAAATAATCATGCACAGTGCTTTTCAACTCTTTAAATGGTTAACACGATTAAAGGTGGAAAGAATAAAGTAATGTAACCTATTCCTTTCAAGACGTATTTAATTGTTTACACAAACACTAAGTATTTCTCCGAAAGATTTCATCTCCCAAAAGTGGTCTGTTTTCCTATTGCTCACATGCAAATGAAAGAAATCTGCACAGCACATTTTTCAAAAACTGACTTGTAGTGCTTTTATTATTTCAAACTCTCTCTCTCACTCTCTCTGTTTTCAATCTGTCATACAAAGTGCTTGTCGGTTCCGCATTCAAAAACAGCACCTTTGTGAGTGAACAGGTGAGAGAGGAGATGCTGTCACGATTTCAGTACACACGCATATTCACACATCCTTAAAATAATAACACGTCGTCTTTCATGAGACACCGTCCATCTGTAAAATTTTCCCGGTGACACCTCAGGATACTCGCTAATGAATAGAAACAAAAAAAAGGATTCTCTTCTCCAACTTTATTGCTTTTTTCTATTTTCAAGTGCGTATTCAGAACAACATTGAGTCTGTAAAACTGTGGATGATAATACCGTCTTCTAGTTTAAAATGCAAAGATGACAATAAGACGTTTATAGGTTGACTAGACACAGACGGGTGGAAAAAAAGTCTAGGCTGCTATTACAAAAACATGTTTTGGATGATTAATGGCATTGAGGCAGCAGTGTGGTTACAATAAGAAGTTGTGTACCTCAACCTTGGATGGGCCTCAGCTTTCTCCCGTCCATAAAGCTGCTCTCATTCCAGCACATAATAAAACAAGGAAACACTATACAGATGACTGTCACCTCTCAGGGGGTTTAGGAAATCACACAACCTCACGGTGTCTGGAGGATGGGTGCGTGTGTGTGCAATGATTTGTGTCCAGAATGCCAGAGTCATTGTAGTGAAGTTCCTGCCTCCTGTCCAGTAAATCACAGCCACAGCTGGAGCTTTAATCCTGCTCAAGTTAAAAGAAAATTTACGAAACATAAGGAAAGCTGAGGGACGCATATACAAGACAGAATGAACCTCTGGCCCTCAGGACAGACACACAAACCTTTCCAAGCAGCTATTGATGGACTGACAAGAATGATCTGAGAAAGGCGAAAGAAAAAACATCTGAAATGTTGGTTTGATATATTTGACATGACATCACACATGCCTGAAGTCCTACTGTATCTGGGGTATAATGTTTTATTAGCCTTTAAATATACTATAAGAGAGTCTTGTATATTGTTGGTCTTTTCCTGTGCTGCCAGATAAAAATATATATGAATAAAAAGTAAAATTTGATCAAAATAAGCTATATTAATCCTTCTAACTGCTAACTGAAAAATATTAAAAAATGAAAAGTGCACTCAGCAGTCAGCCATCAATATACTGGATTAAATCCTGAAGCTCTGTAGAGATTAGACCAGCACTGTAGGCATGAGTTAACACACACACAATGTTCGTAGTTCAAAAACGCATGCATGACCCTTCATAGCCTCCAGAAACATTTTTGTCATCACTCTCTGATGAATGACATCAGGCGCATGAAAAGTAGGATAAGCCGACGGTATTCTGGAGCAAAGTTCAGAGAGTGAAATTTAACTCCACTGTCCATCAGAATCTAAGCATCTTTTAGAGGTTCTTCTACAAATCTTGAATTTAGATTGTCTGGATTTTACTCAGTAAATTATTGACCGAGAGCTCAAATAGGTATAACTCAAAAAGTTGAAAGAAACATGCATACTATATGAAACTTATAGTGTAAGTAGGTGGCGTAATATTTGGGAATGTTTTACAACGTCATACTAAAACTTAAATGAATGTGTGATGGTTAGATGTCTTGTCTAGTAACACCAGGTGCAGCAGTTAATGCAAAAAAAGCACATAACAATAAATCCAAGAACATATTCTGTATACTGGGGGGCATGCATCGCCGACTGCCACATAAAGTACATTAGTGATCGTATTAAACTATGATTGACATCTCTGCCGTGAGAGCAATTTGTCTCTGTCTCCGACTGTACACCTATGAGTCAGATCCCAGTTATGGAATGAAATTAAGTTAAAATATGCAGCATTTATCCTGCATCATGCAATCTGTGCAAGTTACAACATCACGTAAATTCAGCACCACCTCCGCCCTTTGCTGCTTCTTTCTCAAGGTCAGCCGTGCATTTAAGCCAGCGTGCTCATTCCTTTTTGCCAAGCGCAGCATGTTCTGGCTAAATGCAGCAGGTTATTATACATCCTACATCCTACAGCGAGTGATTGAGTCTGATCCTATAAAATTAAAGAAGTTGGGAGATTAAAGCTCAATATATTTTTCAAACAGTAGCCCATAATTCATCACATTGGGCACTCGGTAATTTCTGATCATACTATGACATTTTCCAGCAGACCACAAGCCAGGCTCGGTTAAAAATACACACACAAAAATTCTGCAGTGATATAAGTCATAACCGCTAAATTATCGGTCTTATTCAGAAAAAAAGCCGCTGTAAACACAATGTCTGGCATTGGGCTTTTATTCACTTACAATGTGAGGATTTGTCTGCCGATGGCCTGAGGTAAATGATTGTCACTGCCATTTTTGAGGTCACATTTACAAACTAAATTCCTTCTCAGTGAAATAGCAAAAATAGAAGTAGGGTTGACAACTACCCATTCCAATACAGAATTACGGACAGAACTAGTAAATCCGTATGAAAGACAGTTTTTCCCATATCTCACACCCTGCATTTCTTTCCTATCTAAAAACTTAAATTGTGAAATATATAAATAAGTGTCATCTCAAAATAATAATATACAGTCTGAATTTTCTAGTATTACAATGTGCCTAGAAGGTAAACTGATATAAAGGATAATGGTGTGTGACACTTCGGTATAACATTAAAATTAATGTATTCTGTAACGGATGCAATGAAGTCATTGAGCCTAAATCAATGTGTTTGTATCTCAAAAGTGTTTTTATACTTAGTTCAGTCAAGCAGTGACTATTTATTTTATAAATAGCTGCCGGGATATAACACACCGTGAATATATAGCTTTTTGGTGTTGTTTACAATGCGGTCAATTGTCACTTGCCACCTACGGTTTACTTAAAACTCAAACGGCATAGTTGTAGGGATGAGTCACGATTTTCGAATATTCGATTAGTTGATTTAATTACAGAACATCGAATAGTGTGTGCGATTGTCGTCTAAAAATAAAGAACAACAAAAACAATTCCCCGTGTTGATGCCGTGGTGACGCGTTCATGTAACCAGAGGGTGGCACTGCTAATAACGCACCTAAAAGCTGTCAACAGACAACTGAAGTTGTCTCAAACTTGCTAAAATTATGTAGGCTACGCATATATGGTAACTTCGGATGATGTTAAATATGAGTTATGTGTGGGGTCCTTTATAAAATTAATGATAATGAAGTGCGGTGCAATCTCTGCCATGCAAAGATTGCTTATCATAGGTCAACCACTAGGCTTCATTTGAGGGCGAAGCATCCACAGGTCAGCGGCAATCGGCTAGTTTCATGATCAGATCAACCAAGTTTAATGCTAGACGGGCAGAGCAAACAATGACACTCATCACTAAGATGATCGCTAAAGATATGCTTCCGATCAGCTGATACTGTATGTGCCATCATTCAGGCTGTTCGTAATATGTTCCATGTTTATTATATTAATAATGTTTGAGCACGTTATCCTAAAATTACTATATGGTTTGAGTTAAGATAACTTATTCCCTATAGAATTAAACAGTTTGTCATCATACAGATGGAAAGCGTGAATGGTCTCTCTCTATTTATGTGCGTGTATGCGGTGGAGAGGTGCAATTTTAGAAGAATTTTTGAATAATTCCCGAATATGATTTTTTCTTTAAATGTCCATCCCTAATAAGTTGTACTGTATAAGGCAATGAAGTGTGCCCCTTAAATTGCTAATATATCTTCCACAGTAAACATAAACACAAAAGAGATCTCCTCAGTATCACAAATGTTTTACAGCAATGTCATTATTACGTAGAAAGCAAATGTATTTGCCTGAGTCAGGTGAAAAACTACCTTAGGACTATTTACATCTCCTCAAAAGAACCATTTTGGCTGAGTGGTTCAACAAACAAACAATCTAAACATCCAAAGAACCTTTCTGTTTCACAAAAAGTTCTTTACAGAGGAAAAACATTCTTTAAATGATAGCAAAGAAAAAAAATGGTTCTTAAAATAACCACTGAGTAACTGGTTCGTTAGAAAACTGAAAATGTTTTTTCTGTGGCATCGCTTAGAAAAACCTAGTGTGGCATTTTTGAAAGAGTGTACTCACACTGTATCCGTGATATATTTTATTTATTTCCAGGAATTTTATTCTTGAAATTCTGATTCTTCAATTAAATATATCTGAGATTTCCCAAGCTATTAAAAAGCAATCTCTGAAAAGCCTCATTGTTTAGCTTTCCAAATTCTTCTGCTTCTGACATATAAAAAAATTACACCAAACTTAAAAACCATACAATATTTAACACAGCCTGAAGCACTGTTGACTACAGAGAGCTGGTTTCCTGCTGTGAGTAGTGAGAGACGTGGAGTCTTTGATTTCCTGCATGCAGGATGTGGAATCAGTCTCATGGCAGGGTCACCCGTTGTCAGCGCCTCTTAGGAAACCAAATGAAAGGTGGCAGGGATGAGGCATGCATCTGTGTCTGTGCATGTGCGTGTCCTCGCGCTTGTGTTCATGACAACAAGGGGAAATGAAAGTCCACCACATGCCCTCTTTCTCTAATCTCAGCAAAGAGACCGAAAACCAATGAAATTTCACCATAAAGGCCCAGCAGGAATTAATAGACCTGATTGTGGGATTTTCTCTGTCAGTGCTATAAATGCTGCAGAAAATCCTCATTTGATTGGCTCAAGATATCAGATAAAATACAGCTGAGGACAGCAACAAAATAATCAAATGAAATATGACTGTGTTTGTCAACACCTCATATGACACTTGCAATATTAAAGGGACAGTCAACCCAAAACTGAGAATTCTGTCATCATTTACTCACCCTCCATTTGTTCCAAACCTGCATACATTTCTTTGTTCTGTTGAACACAAAGAAAGATTTTGGGAAAAATGTTAGCAACTGACAGTTCTGAGGTACCACTGACTACCAAAATATGAAAGATTATTGTAAATGTTTTTGTTCTGTTGAACACAAAAGAAGATATTTGGAATGTAGAATAGAAAAGTAAACAGTTCCCTGATAACAAACAAACATCTGGCTGACGTCTATTAGATGTCTGCATTTACATCTGCAAGACATAGTTTGCTCATCTGCAATACGTCTCAGAGACGTCTGCTGTCAGATGTCATAGGCTATAGACATCTATATGATGTCTGTAAGATGTTTATGATTTATAATGGATGTAAAACTCTTCCTCTTCCTATAATGGATGTAAAACTCTTGCTCTTTCTAAGATGTTTAGCAGATGTTTTTACACAGCAGATGTTTTTTAGATCTCCAGATCTTTAGCAGACGTCTTACAGACTATTGACTACCATTAAAAAAAAATCTTCCAAAAAAAACATTCTTCCAAATATCTTAGTATTCAACCAAACACATAGTGACAGAATTGTCATTTTTGGGTGGAGTATCCCTTTTAAATACAAAAACTCCTATCAAACTTTTAGTGAAACAACACACACTAAATCTAATACTTTAATACTAAAGATTATTTATTCACACAGTACAAATTAACTTGTTTAGCAGTGGAGAATGCCACAGAATGCCACATTTGTGCTTCCATAGTAGAGTATACAGCATTTTTATTTCTGAAAACTTTTACTTCACTACACTCTGACGCTCAGATACTTAAGGCGATACACGGTGCGATTTTTGCTGTTGTATGAGCTCGCAGGTGATTTCTTTCTAATCGCGAGGAAATCGTTGATGTTCGTATAGTCGCGGCTCGTATCTTGTGCGAGGAATTACGAGCCGAGCAGAGTGCCTTAAGATCACTTCCCGACCTCCCAAACATTTTTAAATATGTTGAAAAAGTTCGGGAGCTATCGGATTGAAACCATGACATGTATGCTGTTGAACGAGCCGATTTGTTGATCTATCTGAAATCTACCAATCAGGAGTTACTATTTGCACAAACTTGGGTGACACGCTATGATTGATATGATATATTCCGTGACCACATCAATACATGCACGAACAGACACGTTATTACCTCAAGTTGTTTTTGAAGAACAGAAAGTCCATGCTGTTCTCTGCTCTTCAACCAAATTCTTTGCCATGCCCTTTTTTTCTTTTCTTTTTTATTCTTTCGCAAGCCATTGCTTCCACAAAGTAAGCAATCTCTTCTTCTGACTCCATGTTTTTGGCGCGGAACTTCGTGCGATTGCTTGGGAAATCGGCAGGTCATACAATCGTGTCATGTATCACTGCCTCCGTACACTTCTCAGTTTTTACTCACACGTGACATGTGCGTGGACATACGGTCTTCCGACCATCAGCATTCGCACCGTGTACGCCCGGCTTTAAAGGAATATACAGTAACAGGGGGGAGGATCCCAGACAGGGATTGATCAAGCCAGGAATAGGTATTTTATTAAATTAGGATATTTAAGTTGTTTACAATGAAAACCATTACTGTGTTCATCTTGAGACAAACCAATTGCACAGATATATTTTAAGATTTGTCAGTGCAATTTTAACATTTAAGTTAGACTGGGACTAGGACTTTTCCTTGCTCTTATGAACTCAAAAGGCAAATTTTCACCTGGCAAAAGATAAAACAGCCAAAAAATTTAAACAAAAGACACAAGCCACTTCTAGAAACCGTATCAGAGAGACCTGCAGATGGGCTTTGTTGACTTGACTTCTTGACTTTCAATGCCCTAGCAACTACACAGAACGCTTGACAACTGCATAGCAACACCCTGACACCCCCCACAACACCTCTGCATTGCGGTCGTTCATCCTGCATGTGCAAACACAACCCACATTTTTATCAATTTTAACATAGAATTAACTACACACCACCTATGGTTTCACAGCTGGTTAAGTAGGTCAATTGTGACTGGATCGTATTATTCCTCATGAACTGAATGGTAAAGATTAAACATTGCCCGATAACCATTCACCCTCTGACTGCCTCAACTACTTCCATGAGCTATATGTAGAAGTTAAGCTGGGGCCACGCTGAGGTCAAGACACACCAGAGAACACTCACAGCCAGCGTGTGTTTGCCTGTATACTGTATCATGCTGGTACGAAGGGTCATATCAAGTTACTGCCAAACTCATTTATCACAGAACCATGATGAACAGCAGTCACATTTGTCAAACACAATACTGGTTTCCTGAGACAGATCTGCTGATGCTGGATAAACATCCTCCCTCGGCGTACTGTATATCACTGTATGTTTAAAAATAAACAAATAAATCTCTGATATACACACACAGCACACAACCAACAGAAGTCCTTTTTCCTGCCAAGAAATGTGCCGTCCTTAAAAAAAACAGTCAAGGCTGCAAATATGGTGTAATATTTGTTGTACTTTGGAAACGATGACCGTATCCGCTACATTCCTGAGGGCTGAGGCACTATTTTGAGTGTCAGAAAGGGTAACGTTTTATTGGCCCTACGGCTCTGTGCCGTCTCAAAAATACCTCACAAACAGCCAGACTGCTTTGACTTTTATGAGGACTGAATGAATGGTTCTGGATCTTTCAAGGTAAACACAGACTACCCCGAGCTGCTGCTTGCTCTGTAATGTTTACATGTAGCACGCTAGCCGCTTCTCCCCTCCGACCGAAGCTTTAAGACTTCCATTCATCATTGAACTTCATATCACATCTTATTTCCTAAGAGAGTCACGTGAAAGAAACAGGAGCGGAGTGCAATTATAGACGTTAGAGGAGCTTTCTTAAGAACAAAAAAGGAATCCCCACAATGCAAATTATGGCAAACAAGCCTTGCTGGGATATTAAAACACTCTTCTTTATTTCTTTTTGCATTATAATGGGCAGATTTACACACTTGGGTTTTGTTCAAATGCTAAGTACAGCATAGCCTGACGAAATGAATTCAGCCGCAGTGCTACAGGGCAGAGAGAGAGAGAGTAAAGATAGCGTAAATGGGGTGGGTAACAGGAGCCAATCCAGTCACTGAAAGGTATTGAGACTGCCCATTCACACACACACACACACACACGCGCACACACACACACACACACACACACACACACACACACACACACACACACACACACACACACACACATGTTTTTAATGGGGAATTCATAGACGCAGATGGTTTTTTATATGTATATCATATTCCCTACCCCTAACCCACCCCCTAAACCTAACAATCACACACACACCTGTCTGCTCTTTTAGATTTTCAAAAAAGTTAATTCTGTATGATTTATAAGCTTGTTTCCTCATGGGGACCAAAAAATGTCCCCTCAAGGACAAGGATTTTGGATATTGCCATCTTTGTGGGGACATTTTGTCCCCATGCCGTAGGGTTTACCCTTCCCACACACACACACACACGCAAGCACCTGCATACACACACACACACACGCACGCACACACACAATCTAAGAACTATGTAGTGTAATATTGCAAATAACACAACTCCGATTCTGTGGCAGCAGATGTCAATGGCTTTACAACTTTACAGCGCACACAAACACCCACACTACTGAGCTTTCAGACAGCTGTCTTCCTGTAGGGCTTAAAAGCGTTTAAGTGTTCAGATATCTGTGGTTTCACTCCATATTGATAAGAATGACCTCTGTTTAATCTCTCTCTCTCTCTTGATTTCTTTCTCCCGGGCTCTCTTTTGATACGAGTCTGTGCTTGGCCCACGGGGTTTCAGCATACAGCATACATTGAATGTGTGCAGAATATCCCATAAAGTAGTGATTTATATGATCCTGTGAGTGGAAATGAGGGTGATATGTATTGCTTTATTAAAGGAATAATTAAACTGAACAATGCAGTCAAATTTACTCATTATTATTATTTGTGCACACTTTGGTTTACTGAACACGCAATTATTTATACAGATAGTATTCCTAATGTACATCTTACATAAAATAAAACTGCTTAATAGAGCTATGACTGTAACAGTCCAATTACAAACCTGCAGACAATCAGTCATACAGAAAGTGCTGTAAATGTACTTTTAAATCATTTGGAAGATGTATACCATGTATTCTGCATTCAATAATATAATGTATTTTATAATTGTCATGTTTTTATGGTTATACATATTTCTTTCTTTTTCTTTCATTATTTTAAATTATTTTTATTCTTATTATATCTGTATTTATTGTCTACTATATATCTATATTTATTGTATTCTTTGTTCTTTACAGCTGTTTTGCAACAATGCAAAACTTCTAAATGCGTAGAACCTGACTTCACTGTCATAATTTTTTGAAGAACCTTTATGTGGATCAAGCCAAGTTTCATTCATACACAATATTCACAGAACACAATTTCAAAGCAATGTTATAGGAAACTGTCATAGTACTAAAAAATGAAAGTTCCTCAATGGGCAATTGCATTGTATTTCTATTGATTGCCAGTGGGCAAGCCAGACACAAATCAGAAATCTGAATATTATAAGGACACGTCGCCCTCAATCTTTGTTGGTTCGACACAATCTCACAGCAATTCATAACTACATTATGAGGAGAATTTTTTGTACATTTTGGTAAAATGCCAGTGACGGTTAGGTTTAGGGTCGGGGCTTCAATATTGCTTTTTCTAATAAAAGTATTATTATGTTTTTTAGTAAAATTAACATTACCAAATTTACATTACCTATTAGCCACCATGTAATGTAGTTGCACATTTCTGTGAGCTTAGGCTGGTTGGTTTCAGCTCTGAATTTAAAGGTACAGTAACTGGGTTTTTACCCACTACTGTAGGTGCGGTCATAAGGTCTAACGTTGCAGCTCTGTTTCCATACTCGTCTGTGACTGATCTTATAACCTCACTCTGGCTTTCGCCCACCCATATACACCCAGACTCCAATAACTAAACATATGTGAGCCAACATTCTTTTATTTTACAATGTATAACTCATTTTTATTGCCCTCCACCCCTAGTCTACGCACACACCTGCTCAGATTACCCACTATGTCACTAAACATATATTACCCTCACAATTAAATCACACACATACAACAATATACAAAGAAACATACACTTGTGCTGACATCAGCGTACAAGTGTTCACATATATATACTTAAGTTCCCATTAGAGCACACAACCGTAATTGCATACTTGTCCTGGGGCCTTATAAAACAGCGTAATTGCTTTCCCCGTCTGGGGCAAAAAGGGAAAGTACAGAAAATGAGCCGAGAACGATCTTTCGGGGTGCCTGAAACTCTGGTTCAGTTTGTTTCACGGTTCCTTCATCTCAAGCCCGTCGGCTGAATCTGCCACCAAAGTGCTATTTGTTGGGAGCGTTTGACAAACAAGAGGGATGATATAACGCAGACAGAGCGAGCTGTCAACTACAGCCTGCCATGAGGGTTTGCGATCAAGGCAGAGAACAAGAAGCACTGTCAAAAAAAGACAGACGAATTCCAGCTATTTTCTAATATAAATCTAGCTTTCAATCTTCCTCTTCCCTCACCTGGTAATACTTTTTATAGCCTTATAAAATCGCAAGGATTGAGGGAGGTTGATGATGTACTGGTGAAAACCAGGGCTAAAGCAGAGAATTTAAGGGTGGCAGGTGAGTTTTGTGAGGCGGAGGATTTGATGTGCTATTTCAGATACCTTGAGCCTATGTCAGTTGTTTATTGGTGTGAGTTACAAAGACAGGAAAGCACTTAGCAGCAAAGACACAAGCTCTCTGTTCTAAAAGAGAAAGCATGTACGGCATGATTCCGGCGTAAATCCAACTAAATTTAAGTAATCATTCATAGAGAAGGCAATCCCATAATCCATTGCTAAAAGGTTAATGAAAAGAATTAAGATGGCAATACAAATATATTTCATTTTAATTTCATTTGCTTGTTTGGACTGTCCCAAATCGGTTATTTAAGGTTCCAGCTCCCTATGTATATAGGGACCAAGGCAGCTCACTAGATTTTCCAACAGAGCTTTTAAAGAGAAGCAACAAATTAAATTAATAAAAAAACATAGTTGTGACAAACCATCTAAAAGCCACAATTTATTTAAATAAAGCTCATACTTATTCATAAAACAATTAATGCATTTAGAACTCTAAAAGTCGTGCCATCGCTTTCAAGGCTGAACACCAAAGCTAATGTCATAACAGATTAGAGAGCGGCATTCATCGTCCGCTTTGTGGGAATGCAAATCAAGATAGCGAGCAGGAACAAGAAAAAGTAGAGCGGAGAATCAAAGGAGGGGAGACTCTGAGGAAAGACATGTCAAATCGTCTCCAGGGTTTGTTGCTCATTTCAAGCTCATCGCAAGGAATTGGGTTGGCCAGAATCCTTTTGATAAATCGAGAGCAATGAAGCCTCGATCTATTTGATTGGGCTTTGATAGTGTCATTCGGCTTTGTTTGGCTCTTTCATCCATGAAGATATTCTAGTCAAAGAGAGCTTGGTGAATTTTAGTACTGCTGAAAGATAAAGAAACTACATCTGGAACAGGCAAAAAATTCTATCATTCAGCTTCATCAAAACTCTGTAAAGGAAATACCATGGCAACATGTTAAGCTTTACTTTACACTAAAACACTTCCGTCAATGGAAAATAACCACACAGTGTGCCAGTTTACCTGAGACTAGGGAAAATCTGCATTTAAAAACAAACCTGCTGAGAAAACAACATCTTAAACCAGCCTATGCTTTTCTGGTTTACCAACTTGACAAGACTGTTATGTGGTTTTAGAAGGATTGTGGATATTTCAACACAATCTCAAGAACATTTGTGACTATGTAACAAAGTGGCTAATTCTTATGAATTTGTACAGTCCTATTTGTAAGTTTTAGTATGATTTGCTTTCATACCAGTGACTGTTTAGGGGAGGGATTAGGGGTACGGCTGCAGTATTGCTGTTTTATAATAATCCTACGTTTTTGCATGATTCACATAGTACAAATTTGTCTTAATTAGCCACCTCGTAAACTAGTTACAAATTCCCATGAGACCAGGTTGGACATCAACTAGTACAAAACCAGAGTATACCAACTTGGCCAATTTGAGAGACTATAACAGGACCAACTAAAACCAGCAAACCACATTTTTTCTTCCAGAAGAAACAGCTCTTGTGCTAATTTCAGTGTTTGTGTTACAAAACCACGCTGTTTTCTAAGAGATATTGGAGTGGACTGGTGTTTCAGGTCAAACCTACTCAAGTGCGACAATCTCTTGACATAACCAGTAAGCAACAAGAGTTGACAGCAGAATTGGGAGCCATTAGCCAACATTGAGTACCACGATAAATTTCAGGAGCTGAAATTTCCACGTATTTCACCGCAATCCATAAAATGATTATCCTAACCTCAGGTTTCTGTTACTGCCACCGAAACATTTTCAAGACATAATATGACCGTGATTTTAATTCACACGAGTTTTATACATCTGACCCTGAATAATGAGACCGGTCAATAAGTATTTTGTCCGCTGAGGCGAGTTTAGGGAGAATTTGGGAGATCTCATTACAAGCAGTGTAAAGTTCATATACGCAGCTGCACTAACTACACTCACAGACTGCAAATAAACATTGACATTCCTGCTATAACTCAAACTACCATAACAACCTTTCGGCGAATGAAAATGACCCGCTTAAATGCGTTCTTTGTTTTTAATTAAACATCAATTTAAAGCAGGCCATTGTTTATCTGTATACAGTGGGTTTCCAATAGTGATTTAGGGGCTTAGATGAGGCGCGGGGACTAAAACGAAACTTCAGGGTGCAAAGAATAAAAGATTAATATTGTCATTAAATTTGAGCTTTGGCTCATTAGCCTTTTGACGCTGATGCATGTAATCCAACGTAGCGCAAATGAAGTCATAATTATTTGGATTGCTTGTTTTTAATTAACCATAGAAACAAATCGAGTCCAAAATAGCCTGAATCCGTTTTGTGTTATGAATCACTTCTTGGACATGATTCTCTGACTAAAAAGCATTGTTGGATAGGGGTCTGCTAGACTGACTACAGAGAAAGAGATAGCGGGAGATAAATAAGGCTGTTTGGAAAAGAGAGAGATGCTAAGATAAAACAAATGAGAAAAAGAGTAAGGGAGCGACAAAGCAGAACTGGTCGCATGTTGAAAAAAGCCCACATGGGGCGGCCATTTTGAGTGAGTGTGTTTGGATGTCCCTTATTGGAGAGATGCAGGCACACATGTGTGCTTCAGATAAGAGTAGGAGAGAGGTGGAGAGACACTGGGAAGGAATGAATTTCACGGTCGAGCTCTCTATCTTCCCATCATTCTGCCACAGCTGTTATCCACTCATAAAGTGCACAGACTCATCTGTTATATGTCACTACAGACTGTGAGAGCTTCAGCGGCCGCATTGTGATGTTACAAGAGTTTGACAGCACCACAACGACTCTCTGCTGGTCAGCCGAATGAGTACAAATCTACTCCCTGTATACTAACCAGTGTGAGATACATCATGACATGGACAGAAAAAGCATACAGAGGTCAAACTTGCCAAGAAAAAGATTCAGATTTGGCTGTGCATGTGCGTGTATGTGTGTGTGTAAAAGGCCAGTTGTGTATTGGTACAAGCTGACAAGCCACTTTAAGGCCATATCTGTTCCGACTTCTCCCGAGTGTTTGCGTATATGTGTGTGTGCGTGTAAGTGTCTGTGTGTGATGAGGTGGTCAAAGCAACATGTTAGTGTCCTCGAAATCACTACTGGCACACAAAACACACTCAGCACAGTCAAATTCAGCACTAAAACTGAATCCTGCTGAGCAAAACTCACACATGCACTCACACAGACACAAATGGCACAACACACGTCTGTGTTTGTAAAGGTTTAAATTCTGTCATCATTTAGCCTACACACCCTTGAGCTGTTCTTAATCTGTTTAAATTTCTTTGTTCTGATTAAAACAGACAAAAATATTTGGAAGAATGCTTGTAACCAAACAGTTCTTGGCCACCATTGACTATATAGTAGAAAAGTGACAATGGTAGTGAAAAGTGCCCCAGAACTGCTTGCTTTCCTACATTCTTCAAAATATCTTCTTTCATGTTCAACAGAACAAAGAAATTTACAAAGCAATTTTTCCTACTATGGTAGTCAATGGTGGCCAAAAACTGTTTGGTTTCAAGCATTCTTCCAAATATCTTTCTCTGTGTTTGTCAGAACAAAGAAATGTATACAGATTTGGAACAACTTGAGGGTGAGTAAATGATCAATCCTTTTTGGGTGAACTGTTCCTTTAAATCTGTTTGTCTTTTTCAAAAAATGTTCAGTGAAACTGCAAAGGTGCCTAACCGCATCTTGATCATCCACTTCTAAAGGTCAAACTGAATATTACCCACGATTTGCATTTTCTTTATGCACGTTTATGCAACCCTGTAACCAAAATTAGATTAATGCGTTAATATAGTTCGAAAGTCTAATTTGCAATCGTTTATAATTATCAAATTATCAAAAAATTATCAAAAGTATAAACAATACATTATTTCTTTAAAATTAATGCAAAAACTATGTGCCTCTCATCTTTAAAAAAAGGAAAAAGGGGGACTCCACAATGGTGGTCATACTGTATTTGCTGGATATGGCTGTGTGTGTGTGTGTGTGTGTGTGTGTGTGTGTGCGTGCGTGCGTGCGTGTGTGTGAAAGAGAGAGATTTTGTTTAATAGCAGGGCTAAAGCTTAACATGGCCCTCACACATGTAGCAATGTGAATATGAAAGTATCATGTAATCTGCTTAGCTGCCTTACATAATGTATTCTGAGACCACTTTCAATTTTCGCCTCTCTGCTGAGCCCTCATCCTCTCATCTCTGTGTGTCCCAATTCACATGCACTTGTGTATGACATTTTTTTTAGTGTACTGTAAATAGTGCTGGTGTATTCCTTGCACATTAAAGGGATAGTTTTTCAACATCTCCTCATCCTTTGTGACATTCCAAATCTGAATGATTTTCCTCTAACACAAAAGAAGATATTCTGAAGAATGCTGGTAACCAAATTACTTCAGACCCCACTGACTTCCATTTTGTGACACAAAACCACTGAGCCATTTCTCAAAAAAATATTTTGTGTTCCACAGAAGAAAGAGCCAAATAAAGGTTTTAAACAACATAAGGGTGACTAAATGATGGCAGATTTTATATTTTTGGGTGAACTATCGACCTTCAGTGACTGCCTATATCATCTGACTTTGTATTAGCAGGACAATATGTCACCATCAGTATCTACTACAGTACATACTTTCAACCATTTACCTGAATTACTTCAAATGCACCCAAAGTCATATTGTCTTTCACATACCCACACGCACACACAAATCAGGATAAATGAAAGTAAAATGAAACCACCCCCACATACAACTCTTCTCCCAGCTCCGAATGAAAGCCTTTTAGTCTTGTTACAAAAAGAACTATTATGTAAATCCAAAGCAATTACAGCTTTTCTCTTTGAAAATTGCAATAATATGACGCATTATGCATTCTGATTCTCAGGGCACTTCAGGTGACTCCGTAATGCAAGATTCTGTCTCTGACATTTAATTGTACGGGTTTGATTTTATATCCGACGATGCCAAACTGGGGGTGAGGAGAGTCAGCGAGATCCCTCTTCATTAAAAAGTGCTTCGTTCTGAGAGCATGGATAAAGATGAATTAAGGGTAAAATTGATGAAAGAGATCTAAGTTGGGAGACAATGAGTGAGAGAGGAACGATGTGGAAGGCAGAGGAAAAAACATATAGATCTTTGCTTTAATACCGGTGTGTATTCTGCCCTAATGCACTCTGGTATTAGAAAAGGCTGTAGAAAAGTCATAGAGAGCAATAAAAGTCTGTCCGTCTTCTTTGGTGTAGAGGATGAGTGTGTTTGGTATATGAAATCCCAATGATTCTTAAAGGTTGACTTTGAACCTGAGTACTACTCAGAAGTCCATAGAAGAGCATGATGAGACAACCTGCATTACCATTACAGTGCAGATGAACATCCTACTGGCTGAAAAAAACGACAAACCTTAAAGGATAGTTCACCAAAAATGAAAATACTTTCATAGTTTACTTTTATGTTATTTCAAACATGTATTACCTACATTTTTCTACAGAACAAAAAAGAAGAACGTTGGCAAGCACAACATTGGCAGAACAACATTGGCCCCCATTGACATTTCTCTAAATATATTTTCCATTCCACAGAGAGTCCTATAGAGAGAAACATGAGGCTAAATAAATTATGAAATAATTGCTTATTAATAGATAGTAAGGTAGTTGTTAGGTTTAGATATTGGGTAGGATTAGGGATGTAGAATATGGTCATGCAGAATATGTGCTTTATAAGTGCTTATAAACAGCCAATACGCTAATAATAGGCATGCTAATAAGCAACTAGTTAATAGTGAGAATTGGTTCTTAGACTAAAGTGTTACCAATCATTTTTATTTGGGGTGAACTATCCCTTTAGTATACCACAATCCCAATTCCTTTATCTAAAGTCACTGTGTTTTATATCTTGACAGTGATGTCATCACATTAAAACCACTTGAAAGTCAACTCTACTGGCTGTTTGTGTGAATTTTTGAGGAAATGAGACCCCCAGATGTTGTAAAACCTCAAAAAAGGCTCCAGGGGAGACTGGTCTAAGGACTTAACATATATGTGCTATGTATAGACTGCGAAAGTTAGAGAGAAATGTGCAGTTAACAGCAGGCTTTGGTTTTGGTTTCTTTAATGTGCTTCCGGTTCTATTTGGCCACATACGTATCACTGAAATAGTGAAGGGAGAGGCCGTCTCGAGCGGCACAATTTGGTGCTAATGGCCAACTGTCTTTTTATGGGCTGCTACAAACGGCCACTTGAATTTTACTAGGTGCAATTTTGCATGCCCGTGCGCGGGGGTGTACTGTTATGAACGCTAATGGCAAATGATGACCTTTTATTTATAGTTAACATCCGCATGAAAAGCTAAAAATTGATCCCGGACTGGTTTGTTATGTTAACCTGAAGCTGAGTTTTTCCCACACATCTCTAAGTGTGTACTCTATTGATAAGCTTATTGCTGGATTACATACATGATTTGCAGTCGGGGGGAGTCTGTCAAATTTGATCGAGTCGGCAGATTGGGCAGTCGGAAATTATAGTACATGCTTATGTACTATTCTTGTCAAGTCTAGTCAGAGGATATCAAAAGTATTCGGCGTTTTAAGTTAGATATTTTTTATCGTGTGATGCTCTACGGTGCAAATCTGCGGTCATGCACTGATCAGCCAATGAAAATCAGGCAGAATTTTAGATTACATGGCATCAATCTAACGTTCTCTGAAATACTGTCAAAAAACTATAAAAAGGACTGATGATTGTGTAACACCTCTGTGCAAATTTAAAGGTCAGATATTAAATATATTAAATTAAGTCCACTGCCGAACTGCATAGCTTTATACCAGATAATCATTCTGAAAGTGTGTAATACTCTACCAGGCACGCAACTGCGACTACAAGAAACTTATTGCAATAACATTTATTTGATGCAGTCCTCATAACTATCAAAAGACTGCATAATGCATTTCCTCATAAAGTGCCGGGATAAACTGTTTGAATGACTTTAGTTTTAGTTATTTTATCCCCAAAAGAATGTAACTGGAAGCATCTGAACTCCCTGTAAGTCGCTTTGAATAAAATCCTCTGCTAAATGACTAAATGTAAATGTACATTTTGAAGAGCCAGAGTTTTTTAGTCAGCCTCAAAATTATTTTTACTGAATGTTGGGAGCCTGTATTATAGTCTGCAATGGAAATGCAGGATAAATAAAGTAAAAAGTATAAGATATAGCGTTTCTTCATATTTATCATGTACTATTGGGTTGATATTCAATGTTTAGATGTTACATTTTTGTATATAAATTCTTATGAACAGATTTTGCTTCAAAACTCAATTTCGTCAACAAGAAAAAGCTGAAATGAATTCTAATCTTACAGGCTCAACATTACAAGCTCTGGAACATTAAAGGCACTGAACGGGCAACCTTGAGGTGTTGATGTATTTTAGATTATGCTTGAAGGTGTAAAAAGCTTTTCTGAAGAATGTCATGGACGACACAAAGTATCCCGGTGCATTATTCACTTTGCCAGCAGGGAAGAAGATTGAGGGGATATAAGAAGCTCCCTGTGGGTTTCTTTAGAGCAGAATGTTTACTCCCTTCATTCCAAAACAACTTCTTTTACCTTGGATATTATGTACTGAATATCGTCTTTGTATGTGTAACGGGGGCTCTTCCTAGAAAACCATTCGATACTGATACACCTTAACTTCATAAGACTTACTGGTAGATTAATAAATAAAATATTAAATCATACTCAGCGATACATAAGACTGAAAGTGATTGTGTCCACCAAACGTTTTTTGATCTGGCAATATAAATTATTCCAGACGGCTTTGGAGATTGTATGTAATTGAACCCTTTATAAAGGAAGGAAAGATTTCAATGACGCATCTGAAATGATCTCATCAGTTGTTAACCGAGAGCTATAAAACACATCTTGCCACTCTGACTATACAAACATGCGGTGCATTGTGAAACATGCCTGCACTTCTTAAAATGAGTATCACCTTTCAGACATCATGCAGCTCACATTTACATCAATGACCTCAAAGAAACATATGTAGAAGAACTGACAATGCAAATGGAGAGACACTCATTGGACAAGGTGTAATTGAAGTCTAAGCACGTTAAAAGAAAAGGTCGTTTGTTCAGATAGTGAAGAAAATCAGAAGAGAGACTGATAAGTAAATCCATCCTCAAGGTTTAGAGAGTCATCTGAAGGAGAAGTACACATGAAGTGTCCTCGCAACCCTTTGAAAGGCGCAGTATCAACTGAATATTAAACCAGTTTTATCAAATGTAACACAACATAACCACAAAGAAAGAAAGATATTTGGAAAAATGTTAGCAACTGACATTTCTGGGACATCATTGACTACCATAGTAGGAAAAACAATTGTATCATTTTTTTTATTTATTCTATTGAACAACAAAATGAGATATTTTGAGGAATCACTATAAACTGTAATTGTATGGAAGACCTACAGTGTGTGAATTTTTTTTTAATGTTAAAAAACAGCATTTAAAAACTTTTTTGTGTGAACTGCTCATTTAAATCGTATTGTTTGTCTCCAATGTTAACTGTGAGGGAACAAATGAGTTCATGATTTTAAATTAGACATTAAAAACATAATGAATCCTGTTCTTCAGGTAAACAACATTTTAAATTATGATCGTCTGGTGAATTCAGCTTTGAAAACATCATAACCTGGAAACCTCTTCAGAATTTTTTTTCTGACTCAACGGGATCCAAGCGTCTTGCCTCACAAAGCCACACAATAATAGCTAAGACCTAAAGGAGGGAAAATCATTGAGGCTAGATTTTATCTATAGTCTGAAACACTTTGAGACAGCTTTCTCTCCACATGCCGTCCACGCTACAAAAGACGATGATCTCTGCTGTTATTGATGCACTGTTCTGTGACCTGCTTTTTTCCACTAGCATTATCCACACAAATGATCACAACTACCTGTCGTTCAGGGTTAAAGGTCAATATATATTGCAATAACAGACAGATCAATATGGCAGACCAAAACAAAATAGACAGTTAAATGGATAGTTCACCCAAAAATGTCTTCATTTACTCCCCCTCAGATTGTTCCAAACCTGTATAAATTTCTTTGTTCTGCTAAACACAAAGGAAGATATTTAGAAAAATGTCAGTAACCAAACAGATCTCATCCCCATTGACTCCCATAATATTTATTTTTCCTACTATGGCAGTAATGCGCCAATGCGCATGCGTGCCTGGCGAATCATTTTCCGTCTTCACGTACAATATGTGCCCGAAGGGCTCTCACAAAATCGTTGGTGTTTCGAGTCTGACGTCATCACGCAACAGTGTTTTTTTGGCGATTTTAACAATCATAGGTAGTTTAGATGGTTAGAGTAAGGTTAGGGTTAGGGTAAAGGTTTCGTAACACTGTTTCGTAAACACCAAGGATTTAGTGAAAACCAACAAGCCACGCCCACGGACCTGACTCGAAACACCAAGGAGTTAAATCAAAGCACAATCCATATCGCTGAAGGCAGCGGCGGAGATAGACATATTTCACAGCGTGACGTGTACAATCCGGAAGTAGGTTAAACGCTTGTCCGTCAATGCTCTAGCTCCGTTCACTACACAGAGCAGTTGCGGAGTCCAGAAGTTAAGCATGTAGCGCTCCCTTTATGCTGATTTGTCTAACATATATCAGACCTTGATAATAAATAAATCGCTCAGAAAACAATGTTTTGCTTTCCCTATTTTTACATCTCCCAGTAAACCATGAATAAATCGGACAACATATGCTACTTTTGTTTTTGGTAAATAAACTGAATGCCTGTGAGAAAACAAGCTGAATGAATGAATGAATGAATGAATGAATGAATGAATGAATGAATGAATGAATGAAAAGTGTTCCCCTACTTCCGGTCTCTGTCGCCATTCTGCGAAATAGAGGGTATGCACGTGTCGTCACTTTCCCACGTGAACACGCCGGAACGCGTGAGTACCTGCTTGAGTTGTAAAACACTGGGCAAAATGAATGGTTACAATATCAGGAAACGCAATTCCGCGCAACATTTGAGTGTCTAAGAACACCTGATTCCTTTGTAAGTCATAAGGTAGTCCTAAGGATCACCGTCGAGTCCAGCTGCTTGTAGTTTCAGCAAATAATTGCGTGTTTTAGTCCCCGTTTTTGTTCCTCCTATTGAATGCAGCCATTTTGCCTTAGTTTTACCACTCAAGGGAGCGTGTCCCGGCGTGTTCACGCTGGAAAGTGACGTCAATGCATACCCTCTATTGGCGAATTCTGTGCATCTGGGAAAATAAATGCAAAACATCAAAGTACTTAAAACGAGTTCTCAGTATCTCATCTCATTTACGTCACAACAACAGCCTCCAAAATAATTTACTGTCAGCCTCGCCTGTTGCCAGAGTTCCGCGCAATTGGGCTATTTTGAAAATGCAGTTGTGGGAAAAAATTATGGAGCCGCGGGTTTTTGGGCTACTTTCATAATGTACTGCGGCCGCAAAAATGCTTATTTATATAAATGTTAATTGATGAGTTTCTTAATGTGTATTCATACTCAGAATGAAAACCTGCAACCCAAGGACCGGACCGTTCTCAAAAGTGAGGGGAACGTCTGACAGGTGGGCTAAAGGGAGGGACGCGGGAGCTCAGCTCAACCAAAGAGGAAAATATAGCTGTGGTATGAGACAATGCATCCGAATTATGTTTGTAACGTTTACAATGTTTCGTACTAAGGTGCATGTCACGTTAAACAATAAAAGAAATCACGCGTGAGTGTACAACAGTTGATTCTTCCGGCTGCCAAATATCACGGTTGATAGCAGCGCTGTACGCAATCTAGAACAACTAAAACCCGTATTAGCCGGGACATCCCGTATATTGAGGCTGCCTGATTTGTCCCGTACGTGACTTCCCGTGTCCCGTTTATCGACTGCTCCACTGATCTAATTAGTGATTAAAGCAGCAGCAGTGCTGTAGTAGTGATCATGACATTTTTTAGAATGACATTACCAACATCTGTCATCTAATCACAGCCCTCCCTGACGCGCATCAGTTTACTTTAAGTAAATGCGTCTTTGTTTCTAAATCGGCAAAGCATGCGTCTGTCACTCACAAGCTCCCTCAAACCTCCGCGTCGCGCGCACACATAGAGAGGCGCGCACAAATAAGTGCTGTAGCGTTTACCAACTTTTTTGACAGAAAATAGCAACATGAATGTAGTTTGTCTGTACATATGCACATAGTTTGTTACCCAGACGGGCGCGTAGGTTGGCCTACTATTTTAATCATTTAATCACAACAGAAACGGACAATATGTAAATGAGAACGGTTTTATTGTGCATTTTGTTGTGTTTAAATATTAAAATACTGTACACTAAAAGTGAAGTGTGGCCAAGTATAGTGTTCCTTACTCGGAATTTGTGCTCTGCATTTAATCCATCCAAGTGCCCACACACACAGTAGTGAGTAACACACACACACACACACACGCACACAGAGTTGGGGGATCGCTGCCTTGCTCAAGGGTCTCACCTCAGCCGTGGTATTAAAGGTGTAGGAGAGCACTGATCATTCACTCCACCCACCTACAATCCCTGCTTTCACTGAGGCTGGAACCGGCAACGTTTGGGTTACAAGTCAGAGTCTCTAACCATGAGGCCCCGACTGCCACTACTGTACGTATCCGCGATGACGTCATGTATAGGCAAATTAGCACTGCTGCACAGGTCAACTTTTGTTTCAAAGTGACAAAGTTGGCAACCCTACATTATACATATGCAATAAATTTAACCATGCTTATTTCTTAAACAAGTTTTTGCATGTCTTGCGAAGAGAAAACATTTCTCCTACACACATGGGGTCTTTTTAAAGGGACACTCCACCCAAAAATGAAAATTCTGTCATGAATTACTCACCGTCTAGTTGATCCAAACCTGTATAAATTTCTTTGTTCGGTTGAACACAAAGATATTTGGAAGAATGTTAGCAACTGAAAATCTTTGGCATAGTTGACTACCATGAAACAATTTAAATGGTCGTCAAAGGTGACCCAGAATTGCTTGCTTTCCTAAATCCCCCAAAACACCTTTTGTATTCAACAGAGCAAAATATATAGGCCTACAATACCTAGGAAACCATTCAGATAAGTAAATCTAGCAATAGAAACTTCTTTTGGCAGTTGTTAACCATGACATCGTAAAAAAACTGGGCTAGTTTTCATTATTTTGGGGCGGGCTTTGAGGGGTCCTTGGGCTGGAATATTTCTTGGACCTGACAACCCTGATTCAGCTCCCTTGTTCCGGAGATCGTGAATCAGTATATCCTGTGTATACGGACCCTGGCTCCCATCTCTGTAGGACACCGTTCACTTATTTTCCTGTGACATGACTGCTTAAGTGCATTGTGATACTTCATAGCTGGTATTAATCAACAACAGGCAAAACCGACATCTCTCTGACTTTATTTTTTAAATACTGGTTGAAGTACATATGAGAAACACTTTTATTATTCTGCTCCATATCAGTGCACAAATTTGGTCGATTATTAAATTTAACTGTTAAGTAGATTGTGTTGCCTGCCTGTCTAGCAACGTTTGTTTATACATAACATAAAATAAGCGTTTGTCCCGGTAAGGGAACATAGGGGGCATCGATGCGCCCTGGTTTTTGCGGTGCATTGTGGGAATTTTTAGGGAACGAACGTTTCAGTGCACTGGAAGGATTTTGCGAATGAGACAGCCCTAAAAATGGCTTCCATCAAAGTCTCGATAGTAAAGGTGGGAGTACACTTAATTAAATCAAAGCACGATCCATATCGCGGAAGGCAGCGACGGACATTGTGAGCATCTGAGAAAATATATGCAAAACATCAAAGTACTTAAAAGAGTTTCAAATCTAATCTCATTTACGTTACAGCAACAGCCTCCTCCACATTTTCCTGTCAGCCTCGTTATGACAGAGGTAAAGAAATAGAGCTTTCGGGTCACTGCACGAGAAGTCTTCCCTGCGAAAAACAATACCAATTTTAACGGTTTACATTACAAATACCTTTATAAACCATCAAATCTTTGCTAATTTAAAATTCCTTTATGTAGTGTTTTTTATGGCTTATATGGATTTAATGTTTTTTATTGGTTCCCTTTGCCACATAACAGAAGCCCACACATTACTAGAGTACCACAGTTTCCATTAAACCAATACAATTCCCATTATAACCATTAGATCCATTAAAATTTCTATGGGTTTAAAGTTTGTATAATATAAATATATATTTGAATACAGTCATCAGTATAGAATACATCTTGTAGTGTTGTGCGCAAGGTCATTACTTTACTTTACGGAATTAATATTTTGTAGAAAAAGGGAAAATCAAAATGCACAAAAACAAAGCAAAGCTGTAGGTTGGATAACATCTTCCCTAATTCTTTATTTCCATTTGAAAATGTCACTTGAGTAGGTTACTATAGCCAGCATGGCAACACAGCCATTCACCCACTTTCTTTCTCGGTACGTTTTTGTGTTTTCCTCAAGGGCCACACACACCAGGTTTGATTAGAATTTAGCAGGATGAATGGCTACAGGATGGTCTCAGGAATGCTTTTGAAGAAGAGAAGAAGAGAAGCTGTTGTGAGAGAGGGTCTGAGGTTTCTAAAGCTCTTTAAGAATTATGGCCACAGGGTGTTTTGCCTGGTCTTGCATTCAGCTGGTCGTAGTGCCCTCTGGCAGAAACAAATGGCTTAGGATGGCTTCTCTTTGACAATTGATATTGGATATGGCGAGGGAGAACACCACTACTTTACTTTTCTGCCCACTCAGTATTACCCATAAGGCAACGTAAGGCAACCTTTCTCTCATGTATCAATATAATGCTATAGATAAGTGGATTTTCATGGTTGTCTATTGGGTATAAACACTGTAAGGGCCTAATTTACAATATTATAGAAAGAACAGTGCTATCATTAACTTAGAAGGACCTAAGAGAATAAAGCTGACAGAGAGCTTTACAACAGTGAAATGTCTGTAAATATACTCATGAAAAAGCTAGTAAAAGGTCATCGAAGACAAAGAACAAACCTCCAGCTGATTGTTTAATTTGTCAGTACATATGACACATAAATAAAAAGGATGGAGTCGGGAACGCTTTCTTTCAGCAGATATCGATTTTGATTTGACAGAATATGAGGAATTAAGCTGTGTATGTTTTCGATTGTCCAGAATTCTTATCGTTTAAAGGGATAGTTCACCCAAACATTACATTTCGTTCAGCATTTAATCGGCCTCATGTTAAGCCAAATCCGTATGACTTTATTTCTTCCGCAGAACACAAACAAAGATATTTTGAAGAACGCCGGTAACCAAACAACACTGACACCCATTGACTTACATTGTATGGACACAACACCACTGAGACATTTCTCAAAACATCTTTTTTTTTGCGTTTCAGAGTCATATACAGGAATGACATGAGAGTGAATAAAAGATGACAGATGCAGTTTTTGTGGGAATGCTACAGCCTTGTTTTGGGACATTTACAGTCTGTTTGTGTATTTAAAGTAGTTTTGGAAAGATGAAGGTAAATTAAATGCCTTGTTTTATGACCCCTTTTAACTAGATATTTTAAATAAATACTAGGGTATAATTTATTTTTATGTCAGGCTGATTTAGTGCTTCTGACCAAAATATCTTTGTTATTGGTTTTAAATTTCATGTGGTTCATCAGTTATGCAAAGAGATTTCATTCTGCAGAGTTTAGTTCATAAAGTCAAGTCAACACCAGATAGAATCTTCATAAAATTCTTTACGGACCTCCTTTTCTGCACAGGGTAGGAAAGCATTCTCCCCAAACTGTTGCCACAAAGTTAAAATCATACAGTATTTCAGAATGTCATGGAAGTTCTAGTGTAGCTTTACCATCTACTGTATATACACTGGAGAACCTGTTTATTATGTAATGTGCTGTATAGCACATAGAAGTTATCTATACTCTACAAAAACGCAAAGCTCAAGCACACCCTGCCATAAAGGTTAACCAAACACGACTAAACATGACGTTGCCTACCCTAAATTACCGCCTCATTTACTGGAATATCATGCAAGGCTCATTTGCGACAAATGTGGTACCATATGTTATCAACACAAATGGGCCTTGAGTTCTGTAGACTTTTCCAAATCCATCTGTTCAAACTTCAACATAGCCACCTCAAGAGTATACTTTAGGAGACATTTGTATTATTTGTTCTCTTGAGCTTTGCTTTTAATTTAAACAAAATCAAAGGGTTTGGTTAATTTCCAGAAAGGCAAGAGCGAGCTTTAAAAAGTATTAAAATTAAACCACGCTATTATGTTACCGCATAGATGTGGCTCAAAACGCCAGAGAGCCTGAGTTCATAAGAAATGATTTTCCAAATCCTATCAAGAGGAACCAAGGTGGCATATTGGCATTCATTACCATGCTGTGTTTAATCAAGGCGGGAATGATTAAGTGGAAAACTGAGAAGCTTGTCGTTTCTATAAATTGAGTTTGTTGTCAGGGATCGGAATATTATTCATCTTCCCCACAAAGTAATTTTACTTTCAAAGTTTAAACTCCACTCGAGAATTCCGGATTATGCGGTTTGGTAATAATCTCCTCATATTGTGAATGAAACGCACCTAATTTCAACCTTTCGTGAAACAGAATCGGATTTGTTAAAAGAAGTATGCAGGTGTTTGTTGTTTGAAGTTTCTGACGTATCTGACCTCTGCTACTACCGAATTTAAAGAGCCCTCCAGGGTTGAGTGGAATTCATAAAAGTTGAAAGCAAAGCACCAACTCCTTCGCATTTCATTAGAGATTTGAACCAAGTCTTTATCATAATACGATTCATTATTTTGAAAGCCAGAGACAGGCTGTAGATGTAAAAGTGCCTCCTTGCGGGCGGCTTACGTCTATCATGTTACTTTTAAAAGGTTTTGACATCGCTTCTCCGCAGGTAGAAGAAATAGTTTAACATGATAATGAGTGACCTTGCATAGAGAGAAGTGTCAGCTGGTGGATTAAAGTGCTATGAAAATGTTCACCCTTCCAATGTGACGAACCCTTCCCAACTTCTGCGCAGGATCCACCGTGCCCTATAGTCGAGAAAGCAAGAGAACTTCTCCCACCCACAGGGACCAATTACTCTGGCATCAAGCCATTTTGCGGGGGAGAGTGTTTTTCTCTCCACCTGTCAAGAGATTAATGTGGGAGAGTGGATCCTTCCCCAAATGAACACAGTGTGGAATTATTCCTGCACAACTAAGGGAACGTGTGCATTGAAGAGTCTAGTAGAGTAACTGCTAACACATCTGGTCTCTTGGTGGATGAGAGAGAAATGAGCTCTCACTTATTTGCATTTTCACATGAAGTAAAAAAATTGTTTGAGAGCATGTAACAATGGTTTAGCATTAAACATGTTCTTTTGTCCAATCTATAGACCAAATCACTTAAAGCCTTCCTTTCTTTGGAAAAAATAGTCCCTGATCGACTGTAAACAGCAATAGAATGTTTTGTTTACGTTGCTAAGAGTGGTTGCTAAGGGGTGCATAGTTATACACAGAATCGTGGGGTGAAGCGGTCATGGTTGTGTTTTATAGTGAATAAAGCTATGGCGGTTTAATCGTGCGCACAAGCTGGCCAGAGGTTAACTTCCAGTCTGTGTTTGTTTATAGTCTCTAGCTAGCGGCTAATAATTTTTTTAAATTTATATTAATATTAACATTTTATTGTAAAAAAATAATAATTTTATTGTATATTCATTTTATTCAATAAAAATTTGTTAAATGGGTTGTGTAACTTTGTTGCATTTCAGTTTAGCCAAGTAACGTTTCTTCTACTGGTATCCCAAAATAATACTAGCCATACTTTTTACTTGCTAGCGAATGGAATCTATTTCTTTTGCTTGTTTTCAGAAATAATCTACAGGGACTATTCTATGTCGATATGTACCGGAAGAAAAGTTTGGGTATGTTTATGTTGTTGCTTTGAAACTGTCTATTGACCAATCAGAATTAAGGACTGGAACTAACTGTTTTAAAGACGTTGTTCATCACTGGCTAAACTATTGCTTTAACCTAAAGAAACATACAGAATGTTGAGGTACACCAGCCTTTAGATTAAAGATAATCCTTCCATTGGCCTTCATAAAATCTTATGAAGCCTGAGAGTATGTTTACTTTGGATGGCATTTCCTTGAAGTTTCTGCATGGTTTGGCATTCACGCTTGGCCTTCTTTACTGAATTGGCCCCGTTTCTGAAAGGGACGCCCCAGTGGCCTTTTGTGCTCCATATGCATTTCGCCTTTTTCTCCTGCCCTCCTGCACCCTCCCCTATTCCTGCCCCTATTGAGAAAGACCCTATAAATTAGAGGGCCACTCTGACATGGACTCACACAAACCCAAACACAAACACTGGGCTCTGATCAGGGAGCCGTAAATTCAGGCCGCACTGACTTGTGATCAGCACAACACAAACGGGGGGGTTTGAACTCTATGAATAGACGTGAAAGAAAGCTGCAATGTTTTGATGGGACCGGCTCAGGCAGATGCCACAATCTATCTGCCAAGGGTACCACTGGGCTTGACCTCTCAGATTGTATAAGAAATCAACTAAATTGAAAGAGTTTATGCTAATGTTTCGATGCCCTGTGCAAAATTAAGTAGTTGTTTGAAATAGCCTGAAGAAATGAAAAGAGCTGGAAATATTGAAATGATATGGATTTCTTATACATTAAGTGATAAAAGCTTTGCCAAATAACCTTAAAGGAATAGTTCACGCAAAAATAAAAATTATTTTCACCATTTACTCTTCTAATGTCACATATAACACAAAATAAGATATTTTGAAGAATGTTGGTATACAAACAACATTGACTCCCATTAACTTTCATTGTATGGACACAAACCACTAGCCTGGTAATACCAAACTCTGCTACTTCGTTTTGCTTCGTAGTACAGAAGCGAACTGAAATTCAGCAAAGTACGAAGTCTGACATGGTCAGGCTAACAAACCACTGGGACATTTCTCAAAAAAATATATCTTTTTGTGTTCCACAGAAATTAACTCGTTTTTTTAGTCAAATTAATTCATTTTAATATGACTGCCAAATATTATAGATTACATCAATAGGCCTTACGAAACAAAATATATAGAAATATACTGGAAAATATAATGCATATTGGAACCAAGGACTTTTCAATACACATGCATTAAAAGAGGCAATTCTGTATGTATTATTCAATATATTGTAATACTGTATTATATTTAAAAATGTATTATTCCATATTATTCTACATTTTCAAATATGTATTTAATTATTTAATATATTGACGGTTAATATACTTCTTTTTGCGTTAGAAAGTCTATTATTCTTTACCAATACCACCGGAGTACATTAAATCAGACATGTCAATCTGATTGTTGTACATACAAACATCATTATGGTCTGGTTTCCACAATGTCAAAAATGTGTATTCCATCAAACCGTGACAGGGATCTGAATGAGAGAAGTGCTGGGACCAAGCTTCATCCCTGTAATCCCACATGAGAACCAATAAAAATTAATAAATGCACAAGTAATCTGCAGTGCTAAAACCATGTGTAAACACACCAAGCATTAATCCCAATTCTTCCCATATTACAGTCCCTTTAAGAGATTCAGGTGAAGACATTTTTCTGTCTAATTATTACCTACAGACAAACAGACAAATTAAAAAAGCACAACAGCAACATTAGGCCACAATGTTTATTCAGTAGTGTTGTTTTAACGTATAGGTACAATACTGTCTGCTTTTTGTACAACTAAAAAGAAGATTACCATTTCAGTCTGCTGTGCTTACACAATACGATCACTCTCGGTACGATCAATACGTACACATCGCCTCCAACCAAGACAGACATTTGCACATTTCCAAATGGTAGGCACTTTGAAGGTTTAAAACATTTGTGAATATACATTTATATATAATTCTATATAGATTTTTTCCCATACATGAATGAGTAATTGGACTCAATGGTCTACTCGAAATGAAAACAAAAACTAACAGCTAAAATTGAAACAAACACTCAAATGTGGCCAAAGGAACACGCAGCAATGTGAAAATTAAATGTGTCTTTGGGTTCGCCTATGGTTTCTCAATACCTTGATGTGTTTAGCTCTAGCTTCTGGGTCTGTACAGTCACTTAAGGGTGTTGGTCACAGTCGGGTACATTGAGAGAAACAAGAGGGCAAGTAAGGAAAGATACAGAGGGAAATGGAGCAGAAGCAGATTCGCCATACCTCTAATGGCAACTGCACAGCTATTATATTGATCCTTAAGAGAACATGGCAGCACTTGTGTAATCGTATTAATCTGTAGGGGACGTTACTGGCCTTCTTAAAAAGTTTAGATGAGCACCATCAGCACCAAATGTATCGACGACTGGATAATCAACTGCTGAACAGATTCATTCAACTGACACGGGATATAAGTTAACCGATTTCAATATCATTTGTCAATTCTAAGCAATAATTCCCCAGTGGTCATTCTACGTCAAAGAGCGGCTCCCTGTAACAGTAAAAAACAGATCACTGGAGTGATCACTGTCTCGGCCTTTCGTCACTAAAACATCGGAACAGCGCACTGATCAAAGGTACATCCACGTGTCTGAGGGCATGCAGGCCATGTCAGTGGCCTAAGAGTCAACTCATCCTCTTATCACGAACACAGAGTAAAAGATGGAAGGCTCCTGGCTCGTCAATTTAATAGATCAGGTCAGGACAGGTTTAGAGAACCGGTTTATGGGAGGGTTCACATGGCACTGGTCATTTTAACCCACAGATGCTGTAAGGCTCCAGTGTTGCCGAAACCTCAAATCAAACAATTTAACGTGGTTTTAACGCTTCTAGTACCGAGCTTTACCCTAAACTGTGACGAACTGAACGCAAAGCAAAACGTTGCTCCAAATCATACATGTAAACGAGACGTTCTGAAATAAAAAATAAACGTTGGAACCTACCGGGAAAACATTTACATTGACTCATTAAGAGTTCAATTTAAAGACTGAAAACTATAGAAAGGCATTTTTCATCATTCGAGAAAAAGATAAATTAATGAAATACATTTTTATGATCAACATGCTAAGACGAAAACAAATAAAGATGAGAAATTAAAACAGGACTGATACAGAACAATTATATTCAATTATTCCACTTAATTTTTTTACAAATACATACTGCTACAGTTAAAAAGTAGTCAGCGACTAAAAACAGCTCCTTTGACAGAAGACGGATGCGAATATCCTCGCCGTTTTACAGATTGTGTTTTTTGTCTTTTCAGCCTTTTCAAATACACAGAAAATTATGTTTAAATACAGAGGGATTTGCCATAAAATAAGCAACGGTTTCTTTTTTCATAAAGAAAAAAAGAGAAAAGAGAAGATCTTAATAACAATACTCTACGCAAAAGCTTTCCTTTATGTTATTTTTTTCCCCAATCACATACGGTTTTTACTTGGGACAAGTTTGTCGTAGTCACTGATGTTAGACCGTCACTCTGGTTGATTAAGCTCGGTTTTGTGAGTGAGTCTATGCGTAAAACTCCTTGGTGGGGGCTTTCTGATAAGCCGCTCCAGAGGGCTTCCTCTCTCCCAGATCGTAGCTGCCTTCGTCCTTCTTTCTCATGCGGTACACCAGGAGGAGGATGAGGAAGATGGCAAAGAGGAAGCCGATAACTCCGCCCGCGATGACAGCTGAAATAGAGGATTCGGGGAGTGTTAATGAGTCCATTTATTTCAATTAAGTTAAGTAGACACCAACCAACCAGCTGATACTTGCAGCACATGTAGATGTATCACCCCCGCTGGGCTACGTGACTAAAGCGGCGTCTGGGATTCTACGGCTCATGAAAAGCAGAACCCTGCACTGCTTAGCTTGTATACGGTAATTGGAAAATTAAATAAGGAACAAGTGAATACTGCTGCAGGGTCATTGGGTAAGAGGAAGCGTGTCGATCCAAAACAGGAAAAGAGTCGTATTTTCTCATTGTGGTTGTGTCTAGGTTCGACAGGATATTAAACAGACGAGCTGTGAGCAAAAATCAGTATGATGTTTTGCATCTTTGTTAAGAAAGCGGATTAAAGGAGCATTCTGGTTAAAAATGTGAACTCGAAATGCTCCCAGCATGGGCTGCAAGTCAAGTTTATGAAGTTCACACTGCGGAACCATGAATTATAAATAAGAATTCCTCGGTGACACCTTCAAATGATCGAAGCTGAATTATTATGAAAATCTATTCTAAACATCTGTCGTTGTTTCCCTGGACTGTGTCCAAACCGAAGCGTTTTACGAAGAGATGGACTAATACAATTAATTAAACCTAACACGTTCAACGTACCTGCCAAAACCTCTGTCCTCTGGAAGAGATTTTCAGACTGGACGTCCTGTGGATCCAAGGGGGATTTAGGGAGGCTGGTGGTGCTTGTGGTTGGGTTTCTGCGCGAGTCCTCTGTGGGAAGCACTGGAGACTGAGAGATTTAAAGAGAGTATGTGGTGCAATAAGTGAAAGATTGGAGTTACGGTTGTCATGTTACATATCGCTGCTGTCTCTCTGAAACCTCGTATCTCCATATTTTGTGAATTTTTGCTATAAATCATTATTATTAGTCACTCTCTATTTTGTCACTGGGTTTTGAAAATATCTAATTATTAAAACGATTTGACAACACAATGTTTAATCATTCAAAAAGTACAGTATTTTTTCCATTTCCTGAAAAACAGTGAATTTGGACATCCGAGGTTTTGGAAGGACAGCGACGAAATTCATCTATAACAGTCAAGTATGTTATAATTAAACAAATGAATCAATATTGAATTCAAGGATAGATGGTCAACAGGATAAAATGTGTTTTGGAGGCTGGTGTGTTACAAACAAGATCTCCTTGGTCAACCAACTGCATCAAAAAAAGTTTGACCAGTACCAGACCAGTCTAAAAATTCTAATTAGTTTTTTCTCATCATGGCTTTTTTCTCTTCATGGTATGACCCACGGTTCCACTCACGATTGACATCACAACACACCTCTATCCTAACACGTTTATTTGTATCTTTGGGGACGTCGCTTGGTGTAGATATCTCCACTTTCGGTGTGAAGTCTTTGGTGGAATCCTGTGTGGGCTTCGCTTTAGGCACGATGAACAATCTGTTTACTGTGACAGGTTCCTCGACCTCTTCACCAGCTCCTAAAAGACAATTCAAAAGCACAACAACCGATTGTTGCATTACAATGTGTTCCATTATTATTCAGTCATTGTAATGCGCTCCATACAAAGCCAAATATAGATTAAGTTTGAGTTTTAACATTATAAACATTTCTCGTGTATTCTCTTTAAATTCCTTAGAAATAAAAAAAACAAAAAATAAGAATTTGTGACCTTGGAATTTGATATGTATAAATTAAAGTATAACTTAAATGAGATCTCAGAAAATCTCAGCACGTTTGAAAAGAAATAATGTTTTTAAGAAAACGATCTATGAGCCATACGACGGAAGCAAAGCTCTCCACATGATCTCATTGTTCTCTAGGAGAGGCAACGGCACTGTTCGTACAAAGATCTCATATATGATTTTTCTTGTCTATAGAGAGGTAATACCTGATCCCGATCCCGAGCTGAAGTCGTCATCATCTTCAGGGAAACCTGATCCCGCCTCGTCCAAGTATAAGTCATCAGTCGAGGAGGGGGATTTGGCCGCTGCCACCGCTATCTGCAGAGGCGACAGTTAACGCAGAGTCATAAAAATGGAGATTAAGATAATACGGTGTTTCTGCCCTCATTGTCTCTCACATATTGCTCAAACCCCTCAACTCCAAAAACACCCAAGGCTATAAAATAGATTTTTTTCCCAGTAATGCTTTGAAAGTAGCACACTGCCCATCTTGATGAACGAGTGGACACTTTCAACTCCCTGCTGAAATATGGAAGTCAATATTTTCTGCCTTAACTTGTATTATACACAGCCTAACCCTGTCATCAAACACTCTGAACGGATACAGGCCCAGCAGCTATAAGAACTATTTTCTCCATAACCGAGCATTCAGAATGACCCGCAAGCTCAGCTGTTTCTGAAGAACCATATTATGATCATCAACATTTTATAACGCAGCAAGAAGTTCACTTTCCATTAGATTGCTCTTTAATCTAACACCAACCGTGCCCTTTTCCATCCTCAGCTAATTGTATCATTTACTTACCCTCATTTTAAACCTGTATGACTTTCTTTTGAAGAACACAAAAGATATTTTGAAGAATGTTGATAACCAAACCGGGCGGTAACCGTTCACTTCTATTATATAGACACAAAACCAATGCAAGTCAATGGGTACCAATATTTTGTGTTCTGCAGAAGAAAGAAAGTCAAATAGGTTTGAAATGACATGAGGGTGAGTAAATGATGACAGAATTTTCATTTTTGGATGCACTATCCCTTTAACATCTGTCTTGCTTATCCATGCAAGACCAGCAATCTATTGCATGTCTATTTTCAATGTGTTTTCCTATCTTGTCTCTTGTCTAAAAATTCTGTCATCATTTACTCACCCTCTTGTCTTTCCAAATCTTTATGCCTTTTTTTCTTCTGAAAAACACAAAAGATTTTTTGAAGAATGTTGGTAATCAAACAACACTCGCCCCCATTGACTTCTTCTGTGGATACAAAAGAAGGTCTTGCGTCCATACAATGGATGTCATATACTGGTTTTGAACAGCATGAGGGTTGAATAAATTAGAATTTTCATTTCTTTTCATTTTTATTGATATTTTTTGGGTGAATTATACCTTTCAATACTTGATTACTACATTCGATGTATAATATGGAAATAAAACTGTGTATCCTGTTTTTTTTTTCTTTTTGCTGGCTCTGTCCAAGTAACAGATTGCTTCAAAATTGTCAAAATCTATAATTTGACAGCAGCATCCCTGATTGTTTTACATTAGTGGCTAGTTTTGATAACTGATCGGGATAAACGCTGTGCACAGAGATGCTCTCCACACAGTTATGACTTAACTATATCAAGATTTTTGTGGTAGTGCTAATCATGTTCCTTTGTGTTATTTGTTGGTCTTTGTAGAGCGGTGTGCCGGCCCCATGGCAACCAGCATTCAGGACTAGGGCAACTGTGCCCGTGTTGGGCTCTCCATACTGATGCGACTTAGAGGAAGGGCCATAATGTGGTCCCCTATAAATCACGCTTAAGGGCCTGAGAGTGTAGTACAGAGTCTGCTGCACAGGTATTGGTATCTTTGTTCTCACTGTTCTCAGCTGATACAGCCACAGTCGATGAACGTGGATTGACTTTTGTATTTCTCTGGGTGGGTGGACAGAGGAAAGAACGGAACGAGGTTGCAAAGAAAATAGTTTTCTGTCTCCCCTTTGTCCTCAGGTGGACTGCTTTATCTTGTTTTTTTTTTGCCTTGTCTATTTGCAAGCTGTCACTAATGATAGCACTACCAACATGACCTCTTCAATTGTACAAACTTGTTACGGTGGATATGTATAGTATATATAGACTCTTAAAAAAAGATGCTTCAAAAGGTTCTTTGATACCATAGTAAAAACCTTTTGGTTCCATAAAGAACCTTTAACATCTGAAGAACCTTTCTGTTTCAAAAAAGGTTCTTTGTGGCGAAAAAAGGTTCTTCAGATTATAAAAAATTAAGAAAGAGATGGTTCTTTAAAGAACTTTTGACTAAATGGTTCTTTGTGGAACCAAAAATGGTTCTTCTATGGCATCGCTGTGAAGAACCTTTTAAGCCCCTTTATTTTTAAGAGTGTATGTACATCTGTGTGTGTGTGTGTGTGTGTGTGCGAGACCAAGTATCTTTAAAAAGAGCCAAAGCAGCATCCTACAAAGAAGCAGAGGGGATGGTCAATGGACACAATGATGAAACGGAACAATAACCAACTCATTGAAAAGAAGCAGTGACTCCTCAAAGAAACAGCACCCAAGCCGAAGTCCTGATCAAAGGAGGAATTTGTTCAAAGCAACTTTATCTTAACCTCTCTACCCGGGTCTGCTATTCTCTCAGCGGAGAGCTTCTCTCGCCTGCCCACACAACACCGTTGTTGATTCGGTAGAATTCTGCCAATTGAAATGCAAAGTACAAAAGACACAATTATCAGGGCCACACACACACACACACACACACATGCAAACACTGGCGCGCCAGCTATGCTCAATATCTCCAGTCAATACTCTTTGTCAATGGGCTTTTTAGTCACAGCTCTGTGATGCGGCGTCTAATGTGTCTTTATGTGGTGCTACAGACAATAAACAGCCCACGGTACTTTAAAGATGCTTCAGAAAAGCTTTTCAAAGGATATATTTTACCTGAACAAGTGCTCTTGAACGATTAGCAATTTTCTACATGGATTACAAAAAGGATCAACAAGACTCTTTACTAAAGTGCTTCTTTGCATTTAAAATATGTGTTAATAGTCTACAATCAGCATAAAGATGTTTAACATATACCTCACGATGGTTACTTTAGAACCCTAACCAAAAGTATTAAACCTGTACTGTGAGGTATATATGTGATCTCAAATCATGTCTTGTTGGAGAAAGATGTGCTGTTACTTTTAGCAATGAGATTTATCATATTTTGTGTGGCAGATACAACAGGTGAGACAAATCACACAGACATGCATTCAGGAATGCAGAGAGCAGAATGAAGCAATTGCAACCAACAACAACACGCTAACAAACTGCATAACAAAATGGGTGACAGAGCATTGCTATGCAACATTCCACAAAAATTAAATTAGTAAACTAGACAGAACGTTAATGCCCTGGCAGTGGCAGATAGCTTTGGTTTTACACTTAATTTGATTACATTAATGTTTAAATTGAGATTTACAAGAAATATTTTAAGTTAAAATTGTTTATGCTACTATGTAAAGGAAATACTGTAAAAAAAGCACACTATTTGTTTAAACCAAATCTTATTGCACTTTTGTTCATATAGCAGTACTTTTAAAATAAAAGATCACAATACATTACTTTTAAATTCATTATTGAACCTTATGCTTAACAATGCGATTAATCGCAATTAATCACAGAAAAGTCATGAAATTAATCGCGATTAAAAAATGATCGTTGCCCAGCACTAATAATAATCAATAATGAATTACATGATATAATTATATATTTTTATTGTTCATTACTCTCTGCAGCAAACAGAAAACATAGCATTGCAATTTGTAATGCATCTTTATAAGAATTTTATTGTTGTCAATGTTCATCCCTAACTTGATAACTTTGGCTTGTAATGTATTGCTTGTTAAGCCCTTCTACATTTTTCCTCCGAAAAAAAAGTTCATTGTACCAAAAGTACATTTGACAACACAGATCTTGAATCTTGAATTAGAACAACGATGAATACCTTCTACCACACGCACGTTACCACAAGCACATCTTTACACAGTAAAATATATGTAGCTGCCTTTCTGTCTGGCAACAATCATATTTAAGGCCCTTCGAATCAAAAAGTCCCACAAAAACTCTTACCACCATTACTGTTCAGTATGTTAACAAGTGCAAATAAGTTCACATCTTAAGGACACAAACTAGGGGTCGATTAAGGTCCTAACGAGCACTGGAAAGTGTCCTACTCAGCCAGTGAGTCACAGTAACAAGGGGCCACCAGTTTGTGGCCCCCATTACGAAACAGTCACAGCCTTTACTCTTGTGCATCTCTAATGAACAGGCAACCAGCAGGAGGCTGTTCCGTTTCCATAGTGAGCCAGAGTACGAAAGACAGAAGACGGCAAACCTTAAAAGGACGAGAGAGAAGACAAGTGACGGTGAGCGAAAGGATAAAGAAGGACACAGAAAGAGGGACACTGGGGAGAGAAAGATTACGGCTGCTACATACAATCTGCTACCTTCGGGTCACTTTGCTAAAAGCCCATCAAACTGCATGGCCGTGCCTAGCAACCTTTGAAAGGCAAGAAAGGGTCCCTCTGTCCGCCATACGCTTTAAGCAATGTTATTGTTAAAGCAGGTAGGGCAAATGGAGGGAAGGACAAAGATGGCCGACTGGTACGTTTTATGCTGCCAGGTCATGCCCCACTGCATGGCAGCTTTTGCTATTCTTAAAAAACCGAGGATTAGGCATATATCTTAAAAGCAGTGCGAGTGCATGTGTGTGCATTTATATACTTTAGTGCTTTGTGGCTTACTCATGCGGATATGCTAGTTTAGTATACTGATGTCTATGGACGTATTACAGTAAAACAAAAATTTGCGAAGTGAGAGAAATACTTTACTACTGCTCTACTACTTTGTTACTTTTAACCCCAAAAGTGCTTAAGCATGTTCTATACCAGGAGTCTTCATCTAAAATCGCTTGAGGTCCAGTAAACGAACCCTCATTACCAGCCGAGGTCCGGACAATTAAATACCTAAAAACATGAATTGATGGTTTTTGGCAGATCAAAGAAATATATACATGGCAGATCAAAGAAATATATACACGTTTTTTTTTTATATCTATACGAAGGCATAACAATTTCTGACAACAATATAATGAAGGAAAATGTGCAAAATGCCCCAATCTCTAAACCTGCACTGAACATATATTAATTTCAACATTAACAACTTTAAAAGAAAACTAAAGTGTTTTTTTTCTGCTGAACTGAGATTAACAAATAGCAGCATCAATTGAGACTGATCATCCTCTGATAACATTTCAGCTCTTCTGGTGGCTGTTGCAGCTGAAAGGGGGGTTTGTTTAATATTTTCTTTTAGTTCATGTTTTTATTTTCCTTCTAAAAGTGTTTCACACGCAGCCTCCATGCACTCTTTTACTATTTCCCCATCAGTAAAGGGCTTGTTATGTTTTCCTAAGATCCACTGTATTCTTAGGGAACATTCATATGCTCGTTGTTGGGCGGTAAGTGAGGGAGGGAGGACCCGTGTAGATCGCTACTACTGGGCTTTGAGCTAATCTATTTTCCGTGTCCTTACCTCGGACTGCTGCGGATAAGTTTTCAAAGTGTCTACGTCTAGTTTCATAATGCCGTTTAAGGTTTCCAATTTTGATAACCGCAACAGACTCCGAGCAAATGAGACAAACCAGCCTCGTGCATTTATCGATGCAGGAAGAATAAATTCATCTCGGAAAACATGGTTTTCAGTGTCAACTTTTCTAACTTCTGAAAAGGACACTGACAGTTTTTCAGTCACTGACAGTTACATCTGTCTGCGCGCTGTGCAGCAAGTCTGTTGCGGCTCTCTTCACTCGTCGACGTCTGAACATAGCAACAGTGTGCAAATGTTAACTGTCCGTAAACTGCTACTGAGCGGACCTTGATGTGCCTGGTATAAATTTGATTGCATTAGAAAATAATGTTAGGCGTTCATTTATTTATGATGTCAAAAGGCTTTGAGGTCCGGATGGACGCATCTCGCCGGAGTCCGCTAGTTGGTGACCCCTGTTCTATACAAACTGTGAGGAACGGATCTATACCACAATCAATACAGATATCTTATCCTCTACTTAGACCCCCCCAAGCACCATCAGTCAGCAAGGTGTGTATCTGGGAAGATTAATCAGGATTAAAAAAGACATGGACACCCCAAGCGGAGTAACAACAGCAAAGTGTAAAAGTTTGTGATGGAGAATTGGGATGTGTTTATTTATACCAAATACCCAGAAGACAAATAAACTAAGTACTTTGGTACTCAGTGTATTGCTCAATTGTTTATTTGTTGCTCCATGTAGACAAACACAGCACATGTCATGTTTTTGGACGGATTGTAGCGATAAAAAACGCAACAGCAAGCAATATTAAAAAATCCATCTCGAGATCCCAGCATTCTATTCGATTACATTTCACGCTGTTATTGAATCTGAGAAGAGGTCAGGTTGAGCACTGGTTGAGAAACTGCGCACAGCTGCTATCCAAAATCTAGCCAATTGGACCAAAAGGAAAAAAAATCACAGAAATTTAAATGAAAGCCACAAAATTGGTATCGTTTGATGTTGCCTTCATCACTGATGACATTTCTAAGTAGTTTGGTAACAATTTCGGATTTGATTTGGAAACAATAGTCCTCTGTTTCATCTTCTGAGTCACAAGCAATCCATTCTCCACACACTGAACGGTTGTTCAAGTCGCATCAACACAAAACCAGACGTAATCTGGAAGTTGAATAATAGTAGTATAATTTAAAAAGTCAACTATGCTTCAGAGCTCATTTGCTGTGGAAATGCTGCACTTGCACAATGAAAGAAGACTTATGAATCTGTGTTCTCCTAGGCCCAAGTTTTTATTGCTCTCCTAAGGTTCATAATCAGGAACTAATTCAGGAAAATGAGATGAGGAAAACGACGGGGAGCTTCTCCAGGAAGTGGACACCAATCAAAGTCAAGCCCAAACCAGACCGGGCCTGGAACACGTCCAGGGGGTGACATCATTCATGGGCTGCGAGGAGACTAATCTACAAACCAGAATCTCCTCATCGGTCCTGTGAGACACAAGAGACCTTTCCTCTTTCTCTGCGGGGCGGGCTAAGAAATGCTTTGAAGCTGACTTTGACTGATCAAGGGATAGCACGCTAATGTTGAGCTACATAAACGTCTAGAACTTTGAAGGAAGTGCTTATTGAGTACTAATCCTCAGCATAGCACAACACAGTGAGGAATCAACCGTACGGACCTCCAACATACAAGCCCCCACAGTTTTGTGCTCCAGAGGTGACTATATCAATCACAAAGAAATCCCACAAAGAACCTCTCTGCTGATTCTTTCCAGGCTCTCCATTCACATAACGGCGAGGTTTGTAGTCTTTTGTACAATAATTCAAGGCCTCTCTTTAAACGGAATCCAAAAGTAAAGCATTTTTCAAATCTGAATTGAATACAGAGGCATCTGACAGAAATAAAATGTAGGTAAATGTAAAAGAAAGGAACTGACGTTGGATTAGCATCTTTGGACTTTGCTCGCAGATGTTTTTTCCACAATTCTGGTTTGCCTAGCGCTCTCATAGCCAAAAAAACTAGTGAAAGCATGCTGGGAAGGGAAGCAAGTGCACTGGCCCAGCACACATTAATACCCTCTCAGATTCCAAAACAAACGGCTGTCTGACATAAGCGAGCCGGCGCCACATTCCTGGGCTTGTGCCCCGTGTATGGATAAAAAGGGTCTCTTTCCCATAGCTGCAGGGGCAACAACTTTTGCAACAACAACAAAAGAAACATATTACCACTTATTCATATAAAATGTAAGCGTATACTGAAGACTACACAGATGAACAAATCTTACTTCATTTTCTTGCTTTTAAAAAGAGGTAAAATTATACCAAAAAAGGTACAGCTCCGTACGGAGGACACAAACTTTGCAAGCACATACATACTTGCCAACCTTTTCCTCTGTATCCTGGCCGTCCAGCTCATAAGGGCCTGGACTGCCAGCACGAAAAGATGCCAGCCTATGAAATGGAGCAGGGGCGTAAATACCGATCCTGTGCTAGGGTTAATAAAAGTGGACAATCTGATGAATGCTATGAATTGCCATTGTTTATATCAACACTTTCATAAGACTGTATCATAATTATATATATTTTAAAAAGCCTGCTTTTCATTCATCCGCTTTATAGACAGTGAATGAACCCCCCCAAAAAACGAAAATATGCTTTGATGACTAAGAGAAAAAACAAAAGCAGTGCAGATAAAAAGGTATAAAAACATGGTTGTCACTATACCAAAATTTCATATTCATACCATAAGTGGAATGTCCCAATTTTCGATACTGCAGCAAAAACTGGTATGTTCCTGAACTTAATTTAAAAAGTAAAATATTAAAACAACGTAAAATTAAACCAGTAGCATGTACATCCAGGCATTTCTAAATAAACATTTTTGTGTAACTATTAGTAAACAGTCAGAAATAAACTAAAAAGCAGCGAGCGGTTTCTCTTTTTCTTGTCAATACTGTTCTTTGAATCATTTTTAGTGATACAGCAAACAAGTTAACATTTATATTTAATATTTTGACACAAATCTGATTCTTTTATCCCACCGGTTTACATCTACGTTTATGCCTCAGCATCGCATGTTGCAGTGTAACAACATCCTTTCATATATTTGCATATTGAAAACAAGTCATCAAATGAATCACTGTAAACAATCCATTTCAGATATGAGAATAAAATTATATTTCCTCCAGATGAATCATACTGTACCTATGACTTCCTGTCTTGCTCCCATGTGAGGAAAAACATCAATTTTATAGTTTCCAGGCTGACAGACACAGGCTGACAACCTGCCCAGAGGTGTAAAGGCTCTAGATTTGTATCTATCCAAACTGAGATGTCAATAACAATAATTACATTCACTGCAAGGTCAAAACAACTTGTTTTTACCTGTGCAAATATTGAAGTCACCGATTTTCACATCCATTCTACAGTAGAAATGCCAACATTTCACAAGCCTTACTCGGCGGTTGCCAAGGGACCTTCCTAATGATGAACTCAAACTGCTTCTTCAACACGCATCTGACCTTTTACAATAGTGGTGTTATTTCTCAAGGTTTCTCGTGGCTCTCTGGTGGATGGCGCTTGCACTGTGATTTTTAGACCCAGTTAAACATGCTTTTGATAGTTCTTAAAAATCCTTGTTTTTTTTTTAAGCCGGAAAACGTTATATGCTGAGAAACTGGCTTGAAGTTTTGAATAAAGATGAAATAAGTTAAATATCTGAAACAGTGCGGCAGGTCTGTCCCCTCCGGTTAGAGAAGAAACAAGATAGTTTTGTAAAGCTCAGAGGGATTTGATTTCATATTTGATTTGATAAAACACCTCTCATGCAGCTGCATTCCTTTCTAGGATGACGGATGAATACAAATCAGGTATCAGTGACTGATGGGGGAGAATAATTATTATATAATCTTATGCTTCCAGGAGAAAGGATACATTTTACATTTTTTTACCCTATTTTATACCCTTTGAAGTTTAATACCAGTGTTTTCTGTAACAGACTATTTTTTTTGGTTTCTAAAATTCTGTCAAAATATTAAAGTGATAGTTCACCCCCCCCCAAAAAGGAATGATGTTGCCATTTCCTCACCCTCTTGTCATTTCAAACCTGAATGACTTTCTTTCTTCAGCAGAACACAAAAAAAATATTTTAAAGAATGTTGGTAACCAAACAGCGCTGTCATTCACTTCAACTGTATGGACACAAAACCAACGTAAGTGAATGGGTTAACAACATTCTTCAAAATATCTTCTCGTGTGTTCTGCAGAAGAAGGAAAGTCATATAGGTATGAAATGACAAGAGGGTAAGTAGATGATGACAGAATTTTCATTTTTGGGTGAACTATCATTTTAATGAAACTACTTAACAGCAGGTGTGCATATAAAAGTGAAAAACGAATATAATATTACACATTTTGCATATTTCTGTGAAGTGCTTAATATGGTTAAGCATGGCTCTGCAATACCTTGAGATCTTCTTTATTATTTAAAGTTCATTTTAAATAACTATTTTGCAAGCTATCCTAAATACACAAGCACTTGATAAGGCAAAGCAACCACAATGCTGATCTCTGATAAGTATAACTCATCAAACAGAAGAACTTTGTACACATTTCACCAAGAAGAAAATCACATCATTGATTTAGGAGCACAAAATACGCCCTGAGCAGGGCATAAATCAGTAACCTCATTATGGGGATAAACAACTTTATCTTGGAGATACAGCAATACAATAATACGGGTACCCAGGAGACACTTTAATATCCTTTTAAAGACATGGCAAGAAAAGAGATGGCTTCAAATCCTGATGTTTTAGAGATCTTTGTTATTTTTTTTCTAAACTGTCTGAATAAAACAACTACTAAGAATACCAGATAGCTGTTAACAACACATTTAACAAACGTAACAATTTAATATTGTTCTAAAAAAGATCTGGAACATTTAGCATTGAATGCTACTAAATAGTTTCGATTGACAGTCCTACTTATAATGCAACGCAGCTTCTGCTATGCTCCCAGAACAAACGTTTAACCTCAACATGACAGACTTCTTTAAGGTCTTGTAACATCTCAGGCCCGCACTGACGCAGAAAAGAATCTGCCAAGACAGGAAATGAAAGCGCAGTGCAGCGCTCTGACAGGTTCTCTCACAGGAGCCCACAGAACATGCTGTGCGAGAATCAAGGTGAATGTTTTAAGAAACAGATGCTTCTGCCATGTACAGGTTCCATTTTAAAAGCTCCTGAGAGAGAATAACGGATAAACGGCATTAGTCAGGTGTGAAAAGAGCTGGACCGGGCCTGCTGCCGTGTTTAGTTTCGCTGCTCTGATTGAGTTTTAAAGACATGACTTCCTAAAGAAATAACATGGACTGGACATGCCGGATCTCTTAAGTGTGGTGAGGAACAAGACAGGCTGGAAGTCAATGGGCCTAGACACTAAACAGGTAAAGGTGTGTCATTTTTCCCAGAGTTAAAATACCATTGATACTTTGCTATGCAGAGACAGCTACAAGCAGTAGCTGAAGGTAGGTTGAAAATGCTCTAATAAAGCATCTCTCTTTGTCCTTGAGTAGCCCGTATTGTCCAACCAATGGCAAAGTGGGGGAGTATGAATCTTAATGATGATACTAGACGACTAGAAAGTATATACTGAACCCTTCAATGATATTCAAATCAAAAAAGTTCAGATGCATTCACAGGCTTCTGATACTAACAGTACAAAAATGCATCCCATCTCAAACACTTCACACGTTGATGCCTGCAGCAGCAAAGGAAAAGCGCATGTGGCCATAAATATGTAACAAGGGACAAGCACAAATGTTCCTGAGCAAACCTTCACTGGAGCTGCTGTTTCGTGTTGGCACAGCGTCATGAGAGGGCTGAACACAGCCTTTCAAGCCACAACGTGTCTGGCAAATCCCCCAGGTCTCGAGAAACACAGATTGTGTCTTGACAGGGACCCAGGGGGATAGCATCTCTCCAGCTTATGTGATCAGACTAAGCAGCATGCGGAAAAGCGGGGTCGAGAAATCACTTGTGTGTGCATCTAAATACACCAGCGACACGGGGTATGTGACCGCGACTCGCATGAAAACAGGTGTACGTATTTTCTCAGCTACAATCCAACACACTGGGGATCATAAAGCAAAACTCCAAGAAGCAAAATAAGCATTGTGAAGGTAATTCACTATGAATTGCACCAGATGATCAAGGCGGCATGTTTGCATAGAAAAGAATGGTAATAACGTAAATAATAAAATAATTAGCCTGCAATGTTATTCTAAAGAGATTCACTCAAAAAATGAAATTCTGTCATCGTTTTCTCACCCTCTTGTCATTTCAAACCTGTATGACTTTCTTCAAAATATCTTCTTTCGTGTTCTGCGGAAGAAAGAATGTTGGTAACCAAACAGCACTGGCACCCATTCACTTCTATTTTATGGACACAAAACCAATGCAAGTGAATGAGGCAAGTTAACAACATTCTTCAAAATGTTTGAAATTGTTTGAAATTACAAGAGTAATGTGACATAATTTTTACTTTTGGGTGAACTTTTCCTTATCACAAGGAATTTCTGGATTTTATGTACTTTTAGGTGAAATAATAATGCTGGGATTTGCGTTGAAATATCTTGTATATAGGTTGCACAACAAAATCAACCCCAAGTAATATTAATTAATATTATACTAATTTTAAATGTATATAATTAGGTCAAATTAGGTGGCTGAACACACTCGACTAAAAAGAAAATGAAAGGTATTCACTAGGGATGTGCGAGACTAATCGACTAGTCATTGAAACGGTAAGCTCCTACTAGTCGACATTGAAAACAACAGTCGATTACACAAAAAAATTCCAGAAAATTGTATAATTTAAATGAGCTCTCCGCGACTCCGACGAAGGAAAGCGAGGCTTTGCAATTTGCGCTCATTTCGCAAAGCTACTGTTGCACAGCAGGATCCACTGCAGCTCAAGATGGGGCACGTTAACGCGTGGTCTCTCTGGCAAACAAAACTTTCATTTACAACGATCTCATTACATCCACTCATCTGGATTTCGTCTTCGTGACGGAATCGTGGATAAAATCAGGTGATCCTAGACCTCTCTCCGAACTGGTTCCCCCTGAGTATGACTTTTTTAACTCTCCTCAGCTAACCGGCCGGGGAGGCCGACTTGTGACTGTTATTAGAAACAAGATGCACTGTCAATTATTACCCATGGCCACCTACAGTAGCTGTGACGTCCAAGGTATACATCTAAAGTGCCCGCAGCCTGTTTTATTGTTATTAATCTATCGCCCCCCCTCTTCTCAAATCTGACTTCTCAGATTTATTAGGGGATGTTTTGACTAGTTATGATCATATTTTAATACTTGGGGATTTTAATATTCATGTATGCTGTTAGGCCAACACTCTAGCTAAGGAGTTTTAGAATTTATTGCCCGCCCTGAACATTGTTCAATAGGTAAAGGGTCCCACTCACCGTCATGGCCATACGCTCGATTTAATACTAACATATGGGTCGTCCGTGGCCGAGATCACCATTGGTGACACACCACTCTCTGATCACAGACCAGTATTCTTTTCCACATGCCTTCCAGCTCCACCTATAACGCTACCACCTCAGGCACGCTGGTCTCGTACTTTGACATCCTATTCTAATCATACATTCTCTGAACTGTATTTAGGGTCTGAGAATCGGCCTCTGTTTGATCCTACCATCTCTTATGGTGATGTTGATGAGCAGGTTCATTATTTTAACAGTAAATGTGCGGACATTTTGGATTTCATTGCCCCCCAAAAGCTCAGATGCCATCGAAACAAGCACTAGCCCTGGATCAATGAAGATATTAGATCGCTACGTCAGCCATGCCGGCAGTTAAAACATAAATGGAAGAAAGACAGACTTCAAATAACACATGAAAGGCTAATACACTCTTTACGCAACTTCAAAAAATCCGCTTGATCCGCCAAGTATGCATTTTTATCAGATATTATTGTAAAAAACACTCATTGCCCTATTCTCGACTGTGGACTCTGTATTAAACCCCCCTGCCAAGTCCTCATCTGTTACTTCCTCGTTAGACTGTGAAGAATTTCTTAATTTCTTCTCAGCTAAAAGTAATAATATACAAGTTCAAGTGTCTACTACGCATCAACCTGCCCCTGAGGTTGCGTTATCAAGCTCTCAGTGGAGCGAGTTTACACCACTCTCCCTTGGATCTTGCAGAGAAATTGTCTCCAATCTCAAACCAACCTCTTCCCCTCACGATGCGCTCCCCTCACGCTTCCTAAATCAGATTTCAACACAGTCGGCCCTGATGTTCTATGTATTATCAATAATTGTCTTTCAACAGGAACGGTCCCATCTTGTTTTAAACTTGCCACTGTGACCCCTATCCTTAAAAAAACGCTTATTACGCTACGTAATTACAGACCTATTTCAAACCTACCGTTTGTATCTAAAATTCTTGAAAAAGCTGTTGCCATTCAGCTGCAAAATTATCTAAATTCCATTTTTGATATCTTCCAATCAGGCTTTAAAACATGGCATAGCACTGCAGTGTTTCCCCTAGGTTTACGGCTTTGGGGGGGATGTGCTCTCTATATTTTTTTGCGGCGGAGGTCCGGACAATGCTTTTTTTAATAAATAATATTTAATCAATCTAATGTTTTATCAGGCCATTTATTTTATATTCTGATAGCCACAGTAAGGCCTGGTAACTGATAAAATGTGTTGTACGCCATGGCGCTGAAGCGAAGTCCTAGTAGTCTATTTGAATATTTAAAAAACTATTGACAACAAATGTAACAACTGAAATGAATTTATCATGAGAAGTACTTACAAAGTTACTTACAAGTAGCCTTTCCATGCCATTCATACTTCTGATTCTAAATAATCTTTCTGATTAAAACATGATTCATTATGAAATGCTCTTAACATGCTGATTTTTAATCCTTTTAATATCATTAATGCTAAATGTGACTTACAGCTAAAAACATTTTTACAGTAAAAGTGTCCATTTATTTACCTGCTCTAGGTGTTTGCAGGTCTTTATATGTGACGCGTCTTTGGCGGGAGAAGCAGAGCTCACGGAGCGGAAAGGGTTCAAATGAAGCGCGTTTGGCACTAAATAAAGATATATCGGCAAAATAATCAACATAACTTTCCCTGAGTGCGCAGCTCAGTTATGTAGACGTGCTGCTCAATTTTGACTAAAGAAATAGTCTAATATTTTTAACGGTTTATTATGTCTCGCGGTCCGGATGGAACGAAGGATAAGCTGGGTGAAAACCTGTCATCCGGTGGTAACTGGACTGTTGCTTGTCAGGGGGGCAGGGCATGCGTCTTTTCTGTACTTAGACTCGGAGCAGGAGAGCGAATGTTGCCATTTTCAGCACCCTGGGAGCGTTTAAAAATGCCAATATTTTTATCTAAATTTAAGGTGGTTGACGCGACATATTTGCGCTCTCTGTCCGCTGGAGGGAGTGTGCTTACCTGTAGATGTGCGTGCACGTGTCTCTGTGTGCAAGAGCATGGGGGAGGAACTCGTTACGGAGAGCAAAGGGGAACTGTAAAGGCGCGACCATGTAGAAACAGAAATTACATGCCTATGCCGCCATGTAAATAAGATTAATAACATAATTCTATTTAGCTTGTTTAATACGAGAACAAGGTATAGACATGTTATATAGGAAAGGTAACCTTAAATGACTTCTCTTGTGATCTGGCGCTATATAAAAAATAAAATTAACTTGAACTTCAAGGGGGGCGGGAGGTGCGGTTGGAGGGGCGGGGCGCCCCCCTAAAGCAATGGTAAGGGAAACACTGCACTGAGTCTGCATTATTAAAAGTTTTCAATGACATCTTAATGGCCACAGATGCTGTGGCACTAGTGTTGCTAGATCTAAGCTCAGCTTTTGATTTTGTAGACCACAGGACTCTCCTATCTCGGCTTGAACAGTCCATCGGAATTTCGGGCACAGTTCTGAAATGGTTTCAATCGTTCTTAACTAATAGGAGTTTCTCAGATAGGATAGGTACCTCGTTATCTTCGATGGCCCAACTTGCTCGTGGCGTACCCCAGAGATCGATTTTAGCACCACAGTTATTTTCATTGTATATGCTACCCCTGGGTTCCATCATGAGCAAATTTGGGGGTATCCTATCACTGTTACACAGACGACACCCAACTGTACATTCCGAATAAACAAACTGATAACTCTGCGTATAAAAGACTGGAAGCCTGTTTGCAAGAAATCAAAGAATGGCTCAAAAATAACTCTATGCTTCTAAATGCAGACAAAACACAAATTATCTTATTTGGGCCGAATGGAAAACCTGGCGGAGACACAACTGACCTCGGCGCCCTAAATCCACACCTTACCTCGGAGGCAAAAAATCTCTGCTTCCTTCTGGATAACAACCTCAAATTAGGAAAGCAAAAGCTATGGAATAGTCTGCACTATCTGTCAGGATTGCTCCCACGTTAGTAGGTTGTTCCGATACCGATACTAGTATCGGAAATTCCGCCGATACCACATACAATTCTGGTATCGGAATCGGCGAGTACTTGAATCCATGTACCGATCAGATACCAATTTCTTAAACAGGACGTAGGTATGCCCGCTAGCTTTGCTTAATGCTGCAAATGGCAATGCTTCTTCACTGCTCATATTGCAAACACAGAAAGTTGTGCTGTGAAGAAGAAATGAAAATGTGCTAGGGACATGCACGAATATTCGATCCGCAATAATTATTAGAAAATTAAAAAAGCTATTTGAATATTTTTATTTTTCATAAAAACACTGCATCACCACAGGTTTAGAATTGTCTTGTCTTATTTAACGCTTCTTCACTTCATCTATAATTACTTTATAATGTACAGAAAATATAAAAAATTGTTTGCATGTGTCCAAATCTTTCTACAGTCAGATCGCAAGCTAGTTTAAATATTTTAAGTTCACACAGGGCGGCCTGACGGATCGCGTGTTATGCTCAGCTCACATCACCAAACATGTTTTAAAAACTGGTGAGCCACAGAATTCGTTAACATTACATTACTTATATATAAGTTGGTATAAAATACCAACGTAATATTAAATGATTCGGTGATTCATTTATTTATTACCATGACTTGTTCGGAGCGGTTGTTTGTTCGTTAGAAATATGTTGGGCTAACTAATGCTGATTTCAATAACTTTAAACATTAAAATGTACATTTCACTGCAACTAATGTTAATAAATTTGGCCTTAGCATAAGACTGGTACCTTTCTCCATACCTAAAACCTGCATTTTCCTCCAAAGAACTTCAGGGTCGTCGCCTTCAAGTTAAATAAATAAATCCGCACGGGTGTTTGTTTTAAAACGAGTTGAAATTCTTTAGGTAGGCTTAGTTGAATTTACTTGTTTAGCTTTGCATTGCATTTACATCAATAAGACAGACACTGACCATGAAACGACAAAGAAAACAATATTTGCGATGGTGATCAGCAGAATTATTCATTCTTCCTCAAATGCCGGTCACGTAATAAACAACAAGCAGTAAAATGGCTCCGTCTTTGTTTTTAGGATCAATTAACAGTCGGTATGGAGGTATCAAGAAGCCTGTTTACCTTATTTATTATCAACATTATAAACAATAAAGCCAGATATTCTTGTCAGATATGGATTTTGTTACCGGGAGTTAGAGAAGAGCCACGCAACGCATTATTCACATTTTCCGCTGTCGGTTTGTAAACCGTCGGCTTGTTGAACAGACTTTCAACAGAGTAAAATAGACCTACTGTATTATGCTTGTTTTTCTTATCAAGAACATGTTAAACAAAATAAAGAAGATAACCATATATCACAGACTTTCAATATGAGTTTTGTTTTGTACGTTTGGTTTTTGTATGATTTCGCTTTGCGCAGGTTTAAATGCAGTTTTTATGTATTTTTTTTCCAACGTTGCTAATCTTTTCAACATTAAAAACCCTATATACAGGATCTAATATTAGTTCATTATGAATATTTAATGATAGTTATAAGCTTGATGTGAAATTGTGACTAAATAAAAACGAAACAAATTACGTATTTTTTCACTTAATTTAAATAAACGAATATTCGTTTTTATGAGCTCAAATATTCTAATATGAAATTACTGAAAAATGCCCATCCCCAGTGCTAGCGCTGTTTGGCAGTATTTCAGAGTGGACCAACCAGCCAGTAAAACTGCGACTTAAGAAAAATAAATAATATTACTGTCAAATGTCTGTCAGATAATAAAAATACTCTCTAATTTACTGTATGTTTTTGTTCATGTTTTATTAAGGGATAAGTCTAAAGCACACCATAAAATAATTATATCAATTCACACAGGGCTAGTATATACAGCTGTACACAGATACACACCCTGGTATCGGATCAGTACTCGGTATCGGCTGATACCCTGAGCCCAGGTATCGGAATCGGTATCGGGAAGGAAAAAAGGGTATCGGAACATCCCTACACGTTAGCCCAATTTAAATCGAAGCTAAAAACACATTTGTTTTCTTGTGCTTTTGACTCTTTGTAATGTATTTATGTTTTATCTGTCTGTTTTTACTCTCTTACATATTGTGGTTCGTTTAATATTCTTGTACAGCACCTTGGCAAACTTAGTTTGAACTGTAAGGTGCTATAGAAATAAAGTGAATTTGAATGGTTGACCGTGATATTGCACGGTTTCTGCAACACACAAAGCTTCTTTTAAACCTCCCCATAATGCACTGCAACAAGGGTCAAATGTGGCACCATGAGATATGAGATAACATAAACCCCCATCACGTGACCCAGCCGGTAACAGGCGCCTCTCTCACAACATCCACTTCAAAAGGTCCACGTTTCCCTCAGTCTGCATTGATTCAATCAGCATTAGGTCTGGGCTTTGTGCTGCGAAACCCCACCCACCCATAAAAATTTCAAGCTGCCTGAGGCACAATGACGTATAAATTAGCTGCCAGTTCAAAATTTAATTTAATCCAGATTTCAGCCACCGCTAAAGTGGAGCCGAATGCTTCAGATTGTTGGTGGGATGTTTTGTCCAGTCTCACGCCCCTCCATCCCAGACAGGAAGCTCTGGAAGAGTTCTTTAGCTTCAGCTCATTAACCTCTCAGTGGTTAGAGAACCCCGAGCATGCAATAGTCTCGAACAGAAAGAGAACAAAGGCCAGAACGCAACAATGCCACAGTGTCCTTTTGAGAACATTAAGGATTGCCTCTGTTTCCTAACACTCTCCGGACTCCTGCGGTGTTGTAATCATTAAACTACCGAGAGTTTTAAACCCCACATTCTGTTGAGGTTAACTTTAATAGTCTTATGTTTGGGGTCCCAAAGACCTCCAATCTTTTGTGTAAAAAACATTAGCGGTACAAGAAAAATGTAGACAAATTCACCAAAATAAATTAAACAAATGGAAGATGCTGACATCTACAATTAAAAATCTACAGAAAATGTACACTTGAATTTCCTAATATATCTAAGACTGTAGGCATAACATTTGTCAGTTAAAGTGTGCTAAGACCTTATTTAAAATCAGGATTAGGAAGACATGAATTTTAAACCACAATTAATCTTAAATACATTTTTAGTGCTATTAAAATGTTTCTTAATAGTTTCTTATACAGGAGGGTTATTCAAATATTTCGCTAATAGCACACGAATCGAAAAGTGACTTGGAGCTTTTCTCCCAAAAGTTTGCGCTGACGGAATATATTTTTGCCCATTCCTTTACATAGGCATCAAAAATGATGACCTGCCAGAGTTGTTCATCACTCGGTGCCGCAAAAGGGCCCTTATCTGCAGAGATAAAAGCTGGAGGCGATTTTGACGCTTCAGTGGCTGATCTGTTCCAATCCTCACTCTGTCGCAATTGAATTCCCATCCAACTTTTGCTTAAGAGGATTTGTACTCGAGGGAGTCAGGAGGCCATGGCATTTAGGAAGAGGGGGATGGGAACAGGGGTGACAGGGATGACAAACATTCAAACACCCTATAAAGATCCAAAACAGGTAAAGAGAGAGAGGAGATGGGCGGAACAGACGGCAGAACGTAATGAAAATTGAAGAGACTTTTTCAAGTTTTTCAAGAGAACTTTTGTTGATTGAAACTGGACACACAAGGCAATAGATCAAATTAATAAATGAGATGCCATCATTGCGTTAGATGCAAAAATATTAAACCAAAGTGCAAACCAATGATGCTAGACCTGAACTAACTTTACTTTTCATAGTGAGTTTTGAAATTACTTTTATACACATACACAGGTCAAGGTGACATTTAGTGAATGAATGAATTCAGTTTCTCTTAAACTAACAATATATTTTTTTTAAACCCAGGAAATTTACTTTTTTTATGCTTGAAAAATGTAACATCTTTCTTAAAATGAACAATACTTTTAATACTATTATGTATTTAACAATCTGGCTTAGGTGTCCAAATGCCGTCCTTTTCGGCACCACTGCAGACAGAAAAATGAACACCAGCACTTTAGATTAAAAATGATGTTTTGATGGCGCAAGCTGTCTGTAGCACCTGTCTCGTGCGCACACGCTGTGCTGTTGGAGAGAAAAGGTGTAACACATATTATTAAAGTGAAAGAGGGACACAAGCTGCAGGAGAAAGCAGCAGGTGGTGATCTCCGATCCCATTATGTGGGGCTAATCTACAAACTGGAGCACACGCTCTCTGCACACAGACTAATTCTGTTCTGGTAACAGCAGAAGCTTTACTTGAAATGACCCTACAGCTCATCTTTATCAAAACACCTGTTCCAGGAACAGTGTCTTTTTGGTTTCACTTTACCTACACATGATAACCAAGAGAAGCACTGGTCTGAACACAAAGCAGAGGATTTCGGTCTGATCATAAAATCTGGGCCATGTGTTGGACGGAAGAAGGGACAGTTGTGTGACAGATAAAAGCAGGTGCTGCTCTTTCTAACGGAGGCAAAGATGCATTAAGGATTAGTGGTTTGTGAAGGCATCGGGGTTATAGTGGCACGTGCAGGAGATTAGATGGATTGCCAGGGTTCATGAAAATCAGGCCACATACTAATGATCAACAAACAAACTAGCTTTTGGTCCTGAAATACTGCCAAAACTTTTTAAATACAGCCTCAGAAAACATTAAGGGACCATTCCAAATGTTCATTTAATCAGCATTTCTAGATGTATTGTGGCCATTTCAGTCCAGTGTCTGTTGAATTTCAACAAAATCGAACCTCAGGAGTAGGGCTGAAACGATTCCTCGAGTTACTCGAGTTATTCGAATACAAAAAATCACCGAGTCAATTTTTGTTGCCTCAAAGCCTCGTTTAATCCATTTAACTACAGTACACACGGAGCACTGCGTTTCCCCACGGACCGTTATTACTGACGCACAGCCCGCTAAACTCTATTCATGTTACAGGGCTCTCAAGTCTCACGCATTCACCGTGAGACACATGCATTTTAGTCTGTTCACACGCTCACACGTGTTTCTCATGCTGATAAATGAGTGATAGCTTATTGAAATGGTGAACTGCTATTTTACGTAGTTTTAGTCTATTTTGCTGCATTGAGTCCATGAAACTAGATGCGGACTAGTGGATGCCGAATCCTGCCATCTGTCAGTTCTGCGTGTCTGAGTGAATGAACTGCACAGTTTAACGTGCTACACGCGTGTTGCTCATGAATTTCTCTGCGTCTGCGCTTTATGAGGACATGAACACATGAACTTCATCTCCAGAGTTGCTCTGAGATTTTATTTCAGAACATTTTACTGAGTGAAGCTAACGCACTAAAAAAATGTATCTAAATTTATTTAAAAAGTTCATGTTTCGTTTTCTGCAAATAAATGTAAACAGAAATAATATTTTTATTTGAAATTCGGAAAGAATATTGTTAGTACAAAAATGATAATTTTACCCAAACACATACATATAAATAGTTGCGGCTGCATGTTACGCTTGTCACCCAGTACTATTTAAAATGAGTAAATGCTACTAAACTAAATGCTACTAAAATGTGACTCACAAAACAAAGCATGACAATAATTACCATTAACACTAACATGCAAAAATGTCAAAGTTACTGTTTGGTTTTAAAGATGTCTCTGACTTGTTACTACTTGTTTTACATTTACATTAGATTTATGCATGAGGGAAACGTGAATGCATCAAAGTGTAACACAATGAGGAGGGACATTACAGAAAATAAATCACTAATTTCTCTGGATTTAAACCTAATTGGAAACATTTGGGATTTTGTAAGTACACAAGTGAACACAATGTTTAACACTGTGCTAGTGATTTTTTAATACTTCATATAAACATTTTCACTTCCTCCATATTTCCAGTCTTCCTGACAACAAAAACAGCCTAAGGAGATTTCTCAAAGCATACCACCAAATTCAAATTTATATTTCATTCCATGTAAATAATTCAGCTTTGGCAAACAGATATAGGTCCTGTAGCAGAGCTTGTCTGGACTTTAAATCTTTCATGATGAAGAGTGCAGAGAAGCTAAATTAGGAAGAGGAGGCAATGGCGAATCTTCCCAACAAAGTGTATCAGAACAGAGAGAGAGTCACTCCATGGTCCGCCTCAGCCTTCATCGCATTTGGGACCGTTGACAAACCGCACCACATAAGAACAAGCTTGAAATCCCTGCCAAACCTCACACACACTGTTCTGCGTCCTTATTTCACTCTAATGGAATGTGTGTGGTTAGAACGGCTGTGAAGTTGCCTTTAAAAAAAACGTCCCTTTTACTGATTCCATATGGATAACCTGCCTTCAATACAGCACTGAGATTCAGTCTGACTGGCGATTCTGATCTAATGTTTAACGATAAGACTCATTTTGATTGTTGTGTGGGAACACAGTTACTTAAAAAGACGCAATTGTTGCTAATGTTTGTACATCAAACAAACGGAAATGTGATGTTTGTCAGCCTAAGCGGTAACAGACGCAAAGCGCTGTGCTAACGGTGACCAAAGCCACACCAAAGAGGAACCGCTTGAGTTTCACCAATGACGTTTCAGTCCGCTCGGGTTTATTAAGTATGTACACAACACAGAATCAACAGTTATTTCATTATCCCCTGTGATCCAAGCTACGCTAGGACTTTCTCAGTTTTTCCATGAACGTGGCCATGTTTACATTAAAATGTAATCAAATGTGTCTGATTTCTATTGTCTGTTCAGCATGGAAATCGGAAAATAAAACAAAACAAACATTCGCTGCAGGAGTTTTACGAATTGCTGGAAAGGTAATACAAAGCAGGAACAGATGCAAGTATTAAAAAAAAGGAAGTTCATGGTGCCAGAAAGCGTTGTTTAATGTCCTACAATACAGGGCAATAACGTAACATCCTGAATTTGACGAATACAACAAATTTAAAGTCCTCTTATCCACATTTCATTTCATTATGCTTTCATTATGGTCTGTCCTGCCCCAGTATCCAGAGAAGAGCGTCACTATTTCTCTAAATAGTTTAATAACGTTCAAAATAAGACTGGTGCCTCTCCAAGGGCTTTTCAACAAAGAGCGTGTCAATTTCATTTGCGTGAACAATGACAGCCTGCTTATTGGGACAGGCTTTTCTGAATCCACCCTTTTCACATTTGAACAGTGTGACGGAAGGCTACTGGATGAGAAAGGAGATCAGAGAGCAGTTTACAGCACGCAAGTGGGTGTTAACGGCCCGCATTAGGCCAGATTAACCAGCGCGCGTGGAGCTGTCGAATTAATGCGTCAGAGCACATCAAGATTCCCAAAGGGTCAGTGTGCTTTCTGAACCATGACGATTAAAGATCAACACAATCTCCTCCTCGTTTTGCTGCCGCCATCCTTTTCATAGCAATGTGCCCACTTGCGTTTTGATTAGGTGGACACAGTTTAAAGGAATTGGATATGGTGTCTGCCACCAGCATCAGTGGGTACAATTGATGTTTTAGAGCAGCTGTGGGGGCCAGATTTCAGTATACAGAATCTGCCACTGCGAACTTCAGTTCTTTATCGCTTCTGCTTCAACATCACTTCCTAAATTTACCGTGTTTGTCTTTGTGTTTTATGTTACACGCAGGTCACACGCGCTGAATACATCAAAACAGAATGAGTGGACAAAACAAGTGTATGGTTCCCATAACAACTTGTCATTGCGCGTGCACATGGAATTTTAATGTCCGCAGCTACATTGAAAAAGTAAGAAAAAATGTATTCTTTAAAATCTATAAATGCACGTGTGTAAGTGTGTTTAAGAAAAAAAAAAAAAATGTATATAAAACTAAAATAATTAATAAACGTTTATATATAATTTTAATTATTGGTAAATATAAATAAACACCTAAATATTTCCTAAATATATAAACATGTATGTGTATGTTTGTGTTTATAAATACAAAATTAATATGCACAGTACACAGGCAAATATTATGTAAACCCAAACTTTTATTCTGGATGCGATTAATCGTTTGACAGCCTTTATTTTAATGCTGCAATCCTCTTATGTAAAAAACAACCAAAAGTACCTGACAGTACAGGGCTCGACATTAACGCTTGTCCGCTTGTCCGGTACTATGGAGGAGTAAACCTGCAAAAATTATAAATAAATACGTCAATCTGTAATAAATCATCAATAAGCGCACCTAATCTAAATGACACACAGTCATTTGATGCATGGTTATCGACTTCATTGGCTAAATGCTGTAACTCTCTAGCTAATTGTGCGCCCGCCATAGTTACTTAACGTTATACACGAAGCAAACGATCAGTGAGTGACGTGACGTTAGTCCAAAACAAGACAAGAGTAATCGATCAAACGCTTCAATCTACGCTGCACCAATAGTAGGCAAGACCAACCCATCTAATTATCATACAAGACACAGAAAAGTAAGAATAAATACAAGAATAAATAAATAAAAGTGGAAATAAATACATGCGATAATAAATAAATATTAAAATAAATAAACGTATAAATAAATAAATGTAAAAATAAAAGGAAATGATAAATAAAATAATCTAAAAATAAAAAATAATAATAATAAAAAATAATTAAAAATGGACACAAAAAATAATAAATCAATTTAAAAAATGAAAAGAAAAGTTAAAGCTAAGATCAATAATAGCTAAAACGAATTATTTTGTTTTATCAAACCATTCATTCCTGTATTTATTTTCATATTATTACATTTATTCGTTTATATATTTATTTATTTATACATTCATTTATTTATAATTTTTGCAGGTTTAGTCCTCCATACGGGACAAGTGAATGTTTTCTATGGGCAAGTGAGAGAGAATTTTACTTGCCCGACCGGACAAGTAACTTGAAAAAAAAACAGTGCAACATATGTAGAATAATAAGAATATGTGCATTAGACAGAGCTGCGTGTTTGTCGTGGTTTTGCTTGTTTGTGTGTGACAATAATCAATGCGCACCGCACCACGCGGACGTGGAATCCTGTCATTTAAATGTCATCTGGCTGTTCTGGGTGTCTGAGTGAATTATGTGCACAGTTTAACATACAACACGAGTGATGGTCGAGGATTTATCTGCGTCTGCACTGTATGAGGATATGAACACATGAACTTCATCTCCAGAGTTGCTGTGAGAGTTTATTTTACGAGCGTTTTACTGTTTGAGTGAAGCTATCTGCAAACAAGCGTCTTACCGAAGACCCGTCAAAATAAAAGTCCCGTTAAATTAAACATTCAGACAAAAAATACTGTAGTGTACTATAGTATTTGCTATTGAAAACTGAAGTGCCCTTGTAGTAAATTGATAAACACTGTATACTAAAGTAAAGTTCAAAAACAATAAAGTAAGAATTTTACTGCAGTTTACTATAGTAAACACTATAGGATCCTACAATAATTTGTGTGGACTAATATACCACTATTGTATAGTAAAAAAGGAAAAACACAGAACTTAGAAATATTAAAACAAATTTAGGTAATCTAAAAATGATATGGCTCTAATTTATCCATCTGTATGTAACATTAATGTCTTTTGTCAGTTATCTGCCTATTCATAATGATCTACACTTGCACATTTCTGCCTGTGCTACCAAATTTTAAACCTCTCTAGCACCAGTGCTATGTGCAAAAAAAGTAAACTTAGAGCCTTAAAACTAATAATAATTACTGCTTGCCTTTGTTTTAAAGCAGTCACAGAGAGTAACGGCCTATAACCAAATTCAGGCGGCCAAAGTGGACACTAGTTAAAATGCTTAGAAGCAAACTTGACCAATCTAAATCCGAAACAATTATATTGATTATATTATATTACAATTCAAATGAAATATCTTTTTTTTATCTTTGGACAAGTAATTTTTGTAGTCAGACAAGTGAATGACAAATTTACTTGTCCGAAGGACAACCACATGACAATACTTAATGTCAAGCCCTGCAGTATAGTCCCATTATACCAGCTCAAAGAACCAAATGAATTCTGACCTTGCACAACATTTAACCATGAAAAAAAGATGAAAAATGCACACTTGGTTCTCTTTTTACATTTGCACCGCACAAGATGGCTTCTGCACTCATCAGCTCACACAGTCAGGAGTCGCTTCACTTTGGTTCCCTACAGCATAGGGCTGGGCGATGTGTTTAAAAAAGACGCTGCTCGTCTTTCTCTTGGTCTTTCTGTGCAGAAACCAGCAGCACTTTCAACTGACCGAACAAAACAGCGTTTCCAAAATTCTGTCACTGTTACTGACTGCCTGGGCATATGAACATTAACGTTCACGCTAAAGCCTACATCGCATGACAATGTTATAACGCGTATTTTTCATTATTATCAATTATCGTCTGGTATCTGTCTGTTGTAATCGACATCGGGATATTTGCGACACATCGGCGACATACGATAACATCGTCACATCGCCCAGCCCTACTACAGCATCTCCTATTAAAACAGACACAACAGCGAGGAACGACCGGCCTTATGCAACAAGGGATCTCGCTCGTTCCCTTTGGCACAGACATCTTACCAGGCTCAGATGTCATAAAAGCAAAGAGCACTGCAGTTAAAAGCTGCTCTCCTACAATTGCTGTTCTTTAACCACAATCCTCCCCAGAAACTTTCCATTTGCTAAGCTAATAAAGAACTAGAAAAGCGAGACTGGGAGAAAAAGAAATAACAGAGTGTGCTGAGGTTTTCTTCCCCCCCATCCACCCCCCCCCCCCCCCCCCCCCCCCCCCCCCCACAAGCCAGTGCGTTCGCATGAGGGGGCCTCCATGTCACGGCTTTGCACTCCTGAGGCTCCTTAAAGTCTACAGTATGAGGGCCAAAGCGATACTTTCAGTAAAAGCACTGTATTCTGCCGGCGTGTTGACCCGCCACTGTTCCCACTGTTCCCGAGCTCGGCTCAGCTTGGGCTGTTTGTCGATTCCCACTGGTAAGCATGACTTTATCCCTGTGAACGAACAGCCTCCAACTCTCAGGCAAAAGAAACTGGAAAAAACAAACAGCGCCGCTTTGAAGCGAACTCGCATACGTCTCGCAGATGTTTGCGGTGCCGGCATAAACAAGTGCAAGGCTTGTGCCATCAGAGCATAGCATATCTTTTTTTTACCACCCGCCTCTTCATTCCTTCCATCTGCAGAGAAAGCAGATAAAGAATAATGCCACTGTTCTGCGCAGTAACCAAAGTCAGGGTAATAATAATGACGGCCAGCTAGCTGTGGGGAGAAAAGTCGGCCGGGCTGGGGTTGCATGGCTGATGACAAAACAAGAGCACTCTTGGATTCCTTTACAGGACTAGCGGCCCGATGCCTGCTGAGACCATTAAGGATTATGCAATGTGGAACAGTTAGATTCAACCAAAAAGGCCCCCCAGGGAAGAGAGGTGGGATGCAAGATTTCGCTCACACCCGTGCCCACTTCACATGTACGTTGGAGAAGATATAAAAGAGCTTTATTTATAACATAACAGGAAAGAGAATGGGACTGTAAAGACATAATGTTGCTATGCTCAAAGGTATAGAATGTCATTTCTGTGCCACTAGAGTCATTGAACCATTTAGCAAAACTAAAAACAAGCATGTAGTCCTAAGGTTAGGTTGGGTTAGTCTGGATGCGACAAGATGTTTTGATAGCACCACATATCTACACTTTTCACAAAAATTAACAGAAAAACATAAAAACCGTTTTTGCACATTAAGATGGGATGGAAGAAAACGCGTTTTGACACTAAAGTCACCCTAAACAATACTGAATATTTTCTAATTCCGAGACTGATACTTCATGCAGCGAGGCGTTAAAAATTAAGATAACAGCCATCCAGAAAGTGCTTCATTTCCTCACCGTTTAAATCTGCTGTCAAGCTCCCCTGCTGATTTGCGAACTCATCACTAACAATCAACACCTGAATCCTGCAGAATGCATTTGATGAATGCATAACATATTCAATTATTATAATTTCCTAAGCAAACATGCCTGCTTAAACTATGAATATTTAGTCTAAACAACACTATAGGGTTTTAATCAGGACAACATGAACGAGAGGGTCTTCTTAGCTGCAGACAATTAGTCTGGATACGTGACCATCCGTCTGGCTAATAAGGAATAGAAAAACACCCTAAGGTAAGAGACCGACAGGATTGGGAGTGAGAATGCGGTCAGTGTCTATACACTGTCTATATTTCATTCTGGTTCATTCCATCATGGAAGCAACACACACAATTATGCCAGACTGGAGGAAGTAAAAAAGTGTAACAAAACAGCTAATAACATCTGAAAAACAGAATTTATTGGCTGCCGGCTAACATTTAAAGGGATAGTTCACCCAGAAATTAAAATTCTGCATAAATAAATTCATTTATTCACACGCTTGTCATTTCAAACCTGTATGACTTTCTTTCCTCTGTGGAACACAAAAGAAGATATTTAGAGAAATGTCTCGGTGGATTTGTGTCTGTAAAATGGAAGTCAATGGGGGCCAGTGTTGTTTAGTTACCAACATTCTTCAAAATCTCTTCCTTTGTGTTACAGTCATACAGGTTTGGAATGATATTAGGGTGAAAAGATGATAAAGTCAATTATCGCTTCACAAAACTAGTTCATAGCTCTGGATTGGCAAAATAATATTGTTTAGTTGTCCTCGGTTGTGTAAAACTAATCCCTTGAGGTCTGCCTCTGACAACAAGAGTGGAATGACCTTGCATAAAATCTTCATTTTGACAGGAGTGTTCGCACTTCCCAAAACTCCATGCAAATCACACACTGGAACATCTGGCCAGAAACAACACACCAAATCATGTCGGGTTCATAACATACAATTTAAGAGAAAGAAAAAACAGACTAAATAAATTCACTCCAAGGACATTACTATCAATTCACGAGACTTATTTTGACTGCTCTCAAACGAACCATTCCTTATTGTTTTTGTTTATCTGAAAATCTTGTCTCTCATGCACATCACTGGCAAACACACAGATCACACTGGTGGTTTCAATCCAGATAACTTTAACTGCTCCGTGTACATGATGCCAGTATAGAAAATCTATGCACTATCCGGGGTCTCATTGAGATTGACGCTTTCATGCCTGTAAGGCAAACTGAGTGAGGTTCTGATCAATGGGAGGAGACAGTACAAACCACCATGCCAGTCAAGCATGGAATTACAAAGTGCGGGTGCCAACCCTCTGGCATTTCGTCAAAAATTACTAGGGACTGGATTATTCAGATTCAACAAAATTGTGCCAATTAGCTGTGTAATAAAGCAGACAGAATACAAGTCAATTTCCTGCAAATATCATCCAATTCTATGTGTAACTCTTCTCTGGGACATTACTCCTCTTACAAAAATTAAACATGCTTCTACTACAGTAACTAAAGTAAACAGTAGTAAATTCATAGTAACCACAAAAATAGCAGCCATAGTTTACTTTAACCAATCATTCTGTAGTAAAACAAATGGCCACTACAACATGGTTTGGTTGCTTTCCTTTTACTATAATAAAAACATGATTGACTTTCCTGAGGGTCGTCCTTATCTTTAGATTAACTTTATATTTTCATCAAAGGACTACTGAAGACATTAGCCAGCAGAAGGAGAATCAGAAGGAGCACAGCCAGCAAAACAAGCCAAGTGTGACCGTGAGTGAAACACAGTTAGTGCCTGATTTACAGCTCCGTCGAATTAAACTCAACTTTGTGTCTTTAAGAATTTGATATATGTCGGGCACATTATAGAATTTAAGATGCATTTTATTGTGCTTGTGAGAGAAAGAGTTGTGGTCTACTCGATTTTAGACGCCAGTAGTTGTTGCAGAATATCGAAAATATCAGTACCTTCTTCTTGCCGAGAAATCAAAGCAGATCTAACTGGTCGCTTCACACATAAGTATTCTTTATAATACAACTCAAACACTCACAGTAATGTCGATTTGAAACGTTTCTGATTTATAAATATAAATAAATGGTTGATCTAACTTAACTCTAGCCTACCTGTCGAAATGCCCTCACCATCTAAAGTAAACACTGTTGCAATTCGTGAAATCCCTCGTTACATTACTATCACTCAATATGGTACTAATAATACTATAATGGTAACAAAACACGGCGTTATAAAGTATGAATCATTGAAGTAGTGTATGACTGGTTACATTGTGTCACGGCCAAATCGCTGCTCGACTTTACGCTCAACTACCCGCCAGCAAATCGCTTATTGTTCTCGGTCGAAACTCACCCTTTCTCCCGAAAGAAAAGCTGTCAAGGCGAGGGTTAATATCATCCAAAGGTTCCTCATAATTCCTTAGAAAGCTGTGCGTCTTCTGTCGAATAAACGGAAAATATCGTCCACCGGTCTGTTTCCACTTTAGGAGAAACTCTTAACCAGCTTCCCCCCTCTCGCTCTCTTGCTCGCTCCAATCTCACTCTCGGGACTCAAATCCCACCGGATACGTGTTGCTTTTCTCCGCGCTTATTCCTCCGCGGACTTTCTCTAGAAACAGTAAGTGTTGCGCTTTGAGACTACGGCCGTGTGCGCAATGCTGCACTCGGTTCAAGAAAGTGAATTTAACGTGAGCTCTCGGGCATATGTGTGAAGTGAAGATCTGCTGTCGAGCAGGACTGAGAGAAAAATACAGGTCAACTGGAGGGAGATCTTGAGCAATGATTGACAGATAGCCCGACCGTATAGGCGCATGGGCTGAGCGGGAGAGAGTTAAAGAGATAGAGAAACGATTTTTGTTCATTCATTAAATTTAGTTTTTTTTTCTTTTTTATCTGTACTGGTTTGAGTGACGTAATTCAGACTGTGATGTCTGACTATAATGAACCCAAGTTTTTCCTCGTACTATTTTTGAAACAGTTATTAAATATTTATTGTGGAGTTATTTCATAATTTTAAACATTTTCACTATAATATGTTAATCCGTTTGAGTCTGACACACTGCTATGCACATACATTTACATTAGCATATGTGCCAACATTTTTTTGGCAAAAACCAAATTGCGCCTTGTAGGTGCCTTAAGTAAAAACAAAAAAAATCTTTATGAATATACAATAAACAATTCCTACTATAATGTTTCTATAATCGTGATGTTACCGCCGGCGAGGTTACTTTGCTCTACTGTATGAAATGTCTCCCCCTAATGGACAAATATGATAGAGGGAATACGTTGTCATAATCATCTTGTAATTTCCTTTAAATGGCAATAGACTTAATGTAATGACAACAATTCAGCAAACAAAAGGCTCACATGCTTTTTGAAACTGCAATGCATATGTAGGCAGGGCTGGAGTGGGACAAAAAACAGCCCTGGCATTTTGGCACAGGTCATCACATAAATAGACGGCTTTAATGTTACATACAGATATATCAATTATGGCCATATCTTTTTAGTTTTTTTTCCCAAATTCGTTTTTCCTTTTTAATTTTTCTGAGTTCTGCGTTTTCAGTGCTTTACTATATAAAAGTGATACATTTGTCCATAAAAATACTGCAATAAAACTCGTACTATAGTATTTCTGAAACTTACTGTAGTAAATATGAAAGTATACTAGTGTTTACTACATTATACATTTACTACAAGTACATTGTTTTTTTCATCTGGTTGAATTTAACCGGACTTTTATTTTGGCGGGTTGTCGCGTTGAGGTTCGAGTGTGTGTTTGACGGTAGCTTCACTCAAACAGTGACCACAGGGTGTCTGTACACGATACGGGATGCCTGCACGATCCGTTCTGCGCATGCGCATAATTACGTAGTAGAAAACGTCACGGTTTCCCTACACGCATGCGATGAAACACTTGACGGCCAGGCGGCACATTTTGTAGGCTACATTGTGTTTTTTATTTAACAGTTCACGGCGGGTCTATTTTGATGTTTTTTAATGTATTTGCAAAATAATAAAGGAGTTGTTACATGAACATACACGATTTTGGTTACATGTGGAATAAAGTCTGAGTCTTGAGAGTCTGTCACTGCAAACCTTCAGTTTCCTCCATACTCCCCTTTGCGATTCATTGCTGTATGTCATTAGGCCTACTTAACTTGCCGTGTTTCGATCTGAGGTCAGTATTGTCAAAGACGGTTTGTGTCGTATTTTTATTAAAAGCTGCTAATATTAGTTAACTTTAAATAAAGTAATTTTGTATTAGTATGGGTCTATAAAGGCTAATATATCTATATATTTAATCTAAATGAGGAAAATAATCCCTTCAATGGTGTTTACAGAAGACAATAAGGAACATAATATGCATTTCTGCCTAGACTATCTGCACTTACATGAAGAAAGAACCGGGGAAACGTTACAGAGTATTTCAAACTGACAATGGAAATGACTTGAAAGAACGCATAGTGTGCACACAGAAGTGACCTGAGACCAGAGGTGAACAGTAGTGAAAGTCGCGGTACAAAGGTGCGCAAGCGTGGAACAGATCGTGCAGTGTCGTAAATCGTCGCAAAACAGAATTATCATTTGCGCATGCGCGTCTTCTACCACGTCATTATGCGCATGCGCGGACGGAACGTGCAGGCATCCCGGATCGTGCAGCCAATGGGGTGAGTGGAGCTCCACTCTCGAACAGGAAATACGTCAATTCCACTCAATAATAAAGAAGTGGCAAAATGGCGTCGCTGAGCTCTCCGAAGTTCGAACTTTAACTCGGGTATTTTTTATACCACTCGGAAGCGGTATTCAAGATAGTGTGGGTTTAGTGTGCGTTAAGGGCACTGCACTTTGGCATTTTTAAGACATTGGACAGACTTGCGCTCGTACTTCATGCCGCATACACGCGCTCTTAAGTGGCCAAGACCGCAAGTGGGGGTATTTGGACGCAGCAAATGTTGTCTAGGCAACAACGGCCACTTCCGCTCCCTGTTAGTATGTCCCAGTTTGTGCAATCTATTTTGCCATGCACTCAAAAGCACCTACTATTCCAACACAAAAACAGTACCTACTATTAGGGATAGTATAAGTGGGGAATGGGGGAGTCATAATTTGGCAGGAGTCATTTTTCGGCACCACACTGGCCTGTTGACAAAGGTAAACAATGCAGTACTTCTGGTACTTATCTGTGTTAGGCCTTAGCATATAAATATCGTATCACATTGCCTAGCACTGTCCAATATCAAAATCATATCTAGAAAAAAGATTACAAGTAATAGTATAGTTAATATAGGATTATTTACATATATATGTATCTGTGCCCTAAGGCATAAAAAGACACATTTCTTTATGGCCCAGTAGGATTTTATTATGTGTTACTTCATTATATAGTGGAAAATATTTTAATAGCTCACTGACAAATGCTGCAATCCTGACATCTCATTCTTGCATACCGCATAATTAACCAACATCAACACACTCATGCATTTACAAACAGGTCAGTCATTCCGTGTCTGAATTCATTTCCTCAGTGGTCGCTCTGGAGACCAAGTCAGCTCGACTAGAGTGGCTATGTCGGTCTGTGGTTGTGGTCATTAATCTTTGGGCTGTGACAGAGGTTTTGCTACTCCTGATGTGCACACGTGAGTCATTGTTTGCCACGGGACTGTTTATACCCTCATCTTCCTCATCCTCCATCTCTCCTTCACTTTGACTTCCCTGAAGCTTCAGGCTTTCAGAGCTGAACTGGCTCAAAGGCTTTCCAAGGATCCCAAAGCTAAGTGCAAAGAGAAGCTGATTTAGCAAAACATGTAACTTTACGGAACTACAATACATAATGCAACCACACACTTCTAGGCATTACCAGAGAGAGGTGAGTTGCTGGTTCAGCTCTTTCTTCACCACCTCTAAATTGCAATATTCATTTGAACATTTTAAGCCCTGTTTAAGACGTCTGAAGTTCCCGAACAGGTGAGGAGCCTGTTCTTGTGGAGTGGGCAGCAGAGAGGCCATCAGAGGGGAACGCTGGGTTATGATACTGTTCAGTGTCGGACGCCGGTTAGACTTCCTGGGTTAGGGGTCAGGAGACAGAGCGAGAGTGTGAAAGAGAAGATAGCTCTGTGAAATCATGAATCATTACACAGTCACTTTCACACTGACTGAGGCTGAAGTTTTTATAAATCTGTTTCAATAAATTTGGTTTCCCAGGCTCCAGAGAAATGTAGCAATGACAATAAATAAATACCGTAATATAATCAAATTATGAATAAGATCAAAAGATCTGTCATACTGCCATGTTGGTCGGAACTGCACCTAAGTTTTTCACCTACTGTTGCACTTGTGTATATGGTTGAGTGACAATAAAGGGATTTGATTTGAAGTAAAGTGGTATATACTGGACAGGTCTTTTGTTTTGTTTTTATTATTTATAGTGCAATGCCAGAATTTTTAATAATATGTAGAAAAGAATTTTGTGTGAATAATTCACCCTCATTATTCCCACATGACCGGACTATGTTCTTAATTTTTGGTCAAACTACCTTAACTAAATCCAGTGTAGTATAGCACCTGCTGACCTGTCATTCTCTGCCGCTTGTCTGGGGTTCATAACCTCAGACTGACCCTCATTTTTAGAACTGTCCTGATTTTTCTGCTTCTCATCACATTCCTCCGATTCAGTCCTCAGGGCGGGGTTAAACGTGTCTGACCGGAACAGGCGGCCAATCTCAATCTGGATTCCCTTCAGGTCCCGCCTCTCAAAGGTCACCCATGCAGCATAACTGCAAAAGCTGAGGAGACACTGAGATACAGAAAACACACACTGATCTCATGATGGGGAAGACATATGAATCCTTTATAGGGGGCAGGTGGTGCCTACTAAAGTTCTTCCAAATATAGAAAGGTAATACTATCTGAACAGGAGATGAAAAATGTTATCACACTTATTATTATTATACTTATCATTTATAGTAAAATTCACAAACCTCATCCAGTTGTATATCACTGTGAGTGGACGACAACCTGCCCCTGTTTACATAAATCAGACTCATTATTCCTCAAACACATACCCATCCATCACTCGTTCGACCCATCCATTAACTTAACGGAGATGCACATAAATTAAACACACTCTGTATTCATAGCTGCTCTGACCTGACACCGGCCGTACGGTGCTGTGGAAACAAGCCACATGGACCCTTTCCTAGAAGAAGCATGGCATAACTCAGGGCAAGCTGTTTTTGCGCCATCTCCACCTTAACAAATGTTTCTGCCTTTTTCTGCCTCTCGCTTATACTCTCATCACTGGAATGGAAAGAATGAGATGCTGTTACTTGACTTACAGTGCTCAAACGTTTTTCGGTTTTTATGGATTTTTATGGGAGTCATACCAATGGCCTTGGCATTGTTAGCACTGTGCTCTTAAACTAAAGGAACTACGTTAACGGTAGATATGTATGTACAGTAGGTACATAAACCTGCCCCATATGATATCACAAATGCTTTGAAGTATAGAAAACGAATGGGCAGATTACAAATGTCATGTAAAAACAGCCACTTGATGATTTATGATGTAATGTTTTTTACTCACTTTGAATTTGGTATTTCCTCCTGAGCTTTCTTCTCAAAGTAGCAAGAAAAGTAGAGCAGGACACAGGCAAGAAACTCATCCAGCTCTTTGCTCCTGTGAATATTTTGGAAAAAAAATAATGGTAATCACAGAACTTCTCAAATCCAACTAAACCCAAACATGTGTTATTCTTTTTTTTATTAATTCAGATGCTTTCACATTTTTTCATGCTTTTGGCAGATGCTTTTATCCAAAAATTATTTAAATTACATTCAAGCTGTAGGCCTACATTTTATCAGCATACGAGGGAATCACACCCTTGACCTTTGCACTGCTAATGCAATAACAATTGAGCACACACTAATTTAAATAAATTGTTCCGATCATTCCATAAGAGCATTGCAAACAGCATGCCATGTTTAAATCTCTACACAAAAATCTAAACAATTAAAAACAGGAATTGAAATGGTTGGAAATAAAAGTACTTACTTTAGTAGAGACAGAAAACATGTAGGTATTGGGAATTCATCCTTTTGTAACAAAGAGACAGCTGACACTGTAACACAATAACGGTGTATTTAAATATCCTTGCTCTTAGAAAAAGACCTTGCCTTCTCAAGTTCGTTTTGTTTTCATTATGCAGCAAACTAAAAGTCAATAAGGACCTACATTTAACATCATGAATTGTGACATGTGTCTTTTGTGAGCGTTTTATTGACGTCTTGAAGGCATTCAGTTGAGCTGGTCCCACAGTGTTTCTTTGAGAAATTAAACGTGAACAGTTGCTCAGAATAAAGAAGTCTTGCCAAGAGAATAAAGTTATTAAGCCATAATTATTTCCTGATGTCAGTCAACCACATGAAACAGTGAAAAGACTACCTTTGCCAATTCTGCAGATGATTTCTGAACTGCTCTTGGTAGGTAGATGTCTTCGTCGTTTTATTGTTTTCTTGTACTTCTGCAGGGGGTTCAAAACTGCACACAACAAAAATGAAGATAATGCTAAACATGCAAGCAACAGAACCACATATCAAATTATTATTGAATAAAAATGTAATAAAAAAAACTAACTGCTTCACCTCGTGAACTCCAGGCTTTGTGTTTCGTCGTTCCAGCCCCAGTGTCCAAAAGAAGACACCTGCCATGCAAATTATTAAATATTGGATACTTTTTAAATACTATATAGTTTTGGAAAACCTATGGAAACGTAACGGACTAACACTCTGTTTTAATTTATATTGTTGGAATATCTTTTCTAGAATTCCTACCGTTTCCGTCGGTGATTTTGGCATAACTCTTCCCTTAATCCGGTAAGCGAACTCCAAAACGTGAAGCGTCCTTGGTATCCTAGCACACGCCAATCACAGAAGGCTCCACCTCCCGGCTTGACGCGACATTTTACAAGTGTCGGGCGCCACGCCCACCTTAAGATCGTTCTTCCTGCCTCCTGGTATGAATTATGAAACGCGAGGGGCTCAGTAGGAACCGGGTGCTCCCAGAACTTGCAAAATTTACTGTTATGACTGTGGCAGATTCTTATGATGTAAATGTGCGAAATCGTGCTTACTTTTCGGCTAGGCTGTTTAAAGTCAAAAGAAGAGCTTTAACGCCAAAGTGAGATTTATCAGTTATTATTTTTATCAGTGTACACTGCTCTTTATGTTTGAACAATATTCATGAAAATTTTAAACAACAGCCCGTTTTGTCCACGACTTTATTAAGGTCTCTATAATGTTGTTTCGTGAATCACAGACCGTATGAAAGAGGGACAGTAGAGATGACATGATGATATGCATAATGATTATGCAAATATTTCCCACACTGCAAAAAGTGATGTGTTAAAAATGACACATGTTGTGTCAAATTTTAACACATGTAGGGAGTGTGTTCAGGGACAACACATGTTGTGTCATATTTAACACAATATGTGTGCAAGCCATTTTAACACACAAATTGTGTCAGATAATTTAACACACAAATGTGTGTTTTTAAGCAATTAATGTGTTACCATGTAAAGTATTTTTAGTTTTAAAATTACGCCCTCCCTTCAGGAGATAACACATTTACTGTATTAATCTTTCCAGGGGTATTTTTTTAATAAAATGCACACTATGTGTGTAGAAATCTACACAGCATGTGTCGTTATACTATTAACACAGTGATGTGTGTTGTTTTTTAACACATCAGTTTTTGCAGTGCATGCATTTACACTGAAAAATCGTGCAACAGCATTGGCTGAATGGTTTTTGTGTACTTTGACCTACCAGCAGAGTGGCTTGTTTGCCCTGCTTGTCAAATCAAAACTGTGATCTTGAATTTTTGTGTAGACTAGTTCACGCTTTGCAGAGATCAACTAAACTTGCATATCCATTTCCAGACAACGCAATACTTTTGCCTCAATCTTTAGAAGACTGTCAATAGAATTAAGTCGCTTAAACACTTACCTTCATATCACCCATAAAATTTTGTCCCAGGCCTGATCGACAACACAGTAAATCTGATAATCATAGAAATGAAACTAAACAAGTGATTGGTTATACTGTATTTAACATGTTCTTATTTTTCTTATTAATTCCAGAATCTAGAAAATCATATCCGAAGACAAGAGAAGCCATGTCGGCCCAGGCAAACCAAGTGACGGCTTTGTCGGAGTGGGAGGACAGCTGGCAGGAAGGCAGAATTGGTTTTCACCAACCTCAAGTGCAAAAGTAACAGATCCACACATTTGATCATTAACACAGTAGTCAATCATGCATACTTAAACATCTCACATACATTCTCCCCTGAGACGCAAGCCTGTTCTATCACTTCATGTCTTAGAGACCATTCTTTGTCACATGAATTGATAACATTATATCTAAAAGTTAAAATTCTCCATAAATGTGTAGGACCACACAATTGCCTGTTGTTGGTTCATGGTCTTGTGGCTTAACTCGGATACATACAAATGTAAACCCCTCTGTAGTACTCTGAAACTGCATGAAGGTCACAATACTTCAGGCCTCTTAAATGGAAGTAGCATTATGTTTACTGTGTGAGTTAAGGTCATACCCACTCTAATGCATTTCCTTGTTCTCAGAGTGCTGATGGGAAGATCTCCATGTGTGATTTATACAAGTTCTCCAGGTGCGTGTTTCACATTTTCAAGTTTAGATTATAAAACATGCCGCATGAAACTATTAAATGCCCCTTTTCTCTCTCACTCTCTCATTGGGTTTTTGTTTACATGCAGTGCAATTGCAGGGAAGTTTGGAGCAATTTGGGATAGAGGAGCACTGGTGGCTATAAACCCATGTGACAGGCAAAAGTACGTAGACCTGTTATATAATTGATGGCAGTCATTATTGCAAAATTTACAATATTATGTACATTATCCCCCACTTATGATATATTCAAATGTTTCTTTAGGAGAGAAAGCCCAATGTAATACAATGTTGTTGTCTTTATAAAGCATGTAGTATTTGATCATTTCTGTTGTCACATCTGGCATAGGTCCACCATTTGTGTTCACAGAAGATGATGTAATACATTTATTTGGTAAGTTTTGGTCTTTTGAAACTATTGAAGCAATTCGTTTTTTCAAGGGTAGTTTCTTTTGTCAATTGTTGTCCCTTATTCCAGAAGGAGCCTGTGACATTGAATTGCTTCAGTCTGCAGATGGCTTTGAGGAAAGACACAGAGCATGGGGAATAGATTACTTGACTGAGAAAGTGTACCTTCTCACTCCAAAGAAACAATGAGTCATCGCTGTTGGGGCAGTTGTCTGAAACATTTATTTCTACAGTTACACACCCCTTATATAAACCTCTTTAGGGTGGTAGTAATTAAATAAAATTACCGGCTAAATGAAGCCACATTGCCAAAATCCTTCTATTTTATTGATTTAATCCTTGAAGACAATGTATCAATATTTTAATAAATTGTGATGGCTCTGTTAAATTTTCTTGTTTATTTTGTGATTAGTTCAGGAATTGTTACCTGCAATACCCTTACAGTGAATGCCCACAAGATGTCAGTAGTTCAAAAGAGACAACTGCAAAACCTACAATAAAAAGAGAGACAACCCTGAGACCCTTCCCTAGCAGAAGCATGGCATGACTCAGGGCAAGCTGCTTTTGCCCATCTCCACATTAACAAATGTTTCTGCCTTTTTCTGCCTCTCTCGCTTACATTCTCATCACTGGAATAGAAAGAAAGGAAAGAATGAGATGATGTTAGTTGTCACATTACATTGAGTTAGGTTATCAAAAAAGTTGTAAATTTGATGTATTTGACAGATGATGCTCTCTAATTACATTCAAGCTGTAGGCTTGAGGAATCACACCCTTGACCTTTGCACTGCTAATGCAATAATAATTGAGCACAAACTAATTTAAATAAATTGTTAGGATCATTTCATATGGGCGTTGAAAACAGCATGCCATGTTTAAATGGCTACACAAAAATAATCAATTCTAAATAATCTAAAAAAAAAGAATTGAAATGGTTGGGAATAAAAGTACCTACTTTAGTAGAGACAGAAAACATGTAGGTATTGGGAATTCATCCTTTTGTAACAAAGAGACAGCTGACACTGTAACACAATAATGGTGTACTTAAATATCCTTGCTCTTAGAAAAAGACCTTGCCTTCTCAAAGTTCGTTTCGTTTTCATTATGCAGCAAACTAAGAGTCATTAAGAACCTACATTTAACATCATGAATTTTGACATGTGTCTTTTATGAGCGTTTTATTGACTGACGTCTTGAAGGCATTCAGTTGAGCTGGTCCCACAGTGTTTCTTTGAGAAATGAAACTGCGTAAATCAGTTGCTCAGAATAAAAACATCAAAGTCTTGCCAAGAGAAAGTTATTAAGCCATAATTATTTCCTAACCAACCACATGAACCAGTGAAAATATGTTTCAGATGTTTTCTGAGCTGCTCTTGGTAGGCTATGTAGATGTCTTCGTCGTTTTATTTTTATTCTTGTATTTCTCGGGGTTCAAAACTGCACACAACAAAAATGAAGGAAATGCTAAACAGACAAGCAACAGAATTACATATCAAATGACTGTCGAACAGAAATGTAATAAAAAACAATCTGCTTCACCTCGTGAACTTCAGGCTTTGTGTTTCGTCGTTCCAGCCCCAGTGTCCAAAAGAAGACACCTGCCATGCAAATAACAAAATAGTGTAAACTTTTTAAATACGGTATCGTTTTGGAAAACCTATAGAAACGTAACGGACTAACACTCTGTTTTAAATGATCTTTTCTAGAATTCCTACCGTTTCCGTTGGTGATTTTGTCATAATTCTTTCTTATTTTAGTAAAGCAAACTCCATAACGTGAAGCGTCTTTGGTATCCTAGCACCCGCCAATCACAGAAGGCTCCACCTCGCGGTACGACGCGCAAGTTTACGTGTGACAAATGCCACGCCCACCTTACGCTCGTGCTTCCTGTTGTGAAACGCAAGCTCAGAAGGCACCGGGTGCTCACTAAACTGGTAAAATTTACTCTTATATAACGTTACATATTGAAAGTGATTGTTGACAGAATTGTATGTTGTGAACGCACGAAATCGTGATTGTCTACGTTTTGGCAAGGCTGTTTAAAGTCAAGAGCTTTAACGTCAAAGTGAGATTTACATCAGTTTTGTTTACACTGCTCTTTGTTTGTAATAAAATATCCGTAAAGATTTTAAACAACAGCCTGTTTTGTCTGTCGACGACTTTATTAAGGTCTCTGTTGATCACAGTGCATCACATGCGTTAGGAAAGAGGTAGGCTCCGGTAAAGATGTAATCTGAAAAATCGCGCAACAGCATTGGCTGAATGGTTTTTGTGTACTTTGACCTACCAGCAGAGTGGCTTGTTTGCCCTGCTTGTCAAATCAAAACTGTGATCTTGAATTTTTGTGTAGACTAGTTCACACTTTAAAGAGATCAACTACACTAGACAATGCAATACTTTGTTTTGTCCCAATCTTAGAAGACTTGCTCCTGACATTTCAATAGACTTATGTCACTAAACACTTCCCTTCATCTCTGTGTACTCGTGATAACAAAATACAGCATTGAATATTAAAATTAATATATTACTGTGTAGCTGGTACAGAACTGTGACTGGTAGAGCATGGTCTTTCCAACAATAATTGAGGGATTGAATTCACTATAAATTAAAATAAATACATTACAGTATATATCTCTTACGGTATAGCCTACTTTTGGTCGCAGGGAAAGCGAGGTCACATATAAAATTTTGTCCCAGGCCTGATCGACAACACAGATAATCTAAGAATCTTATCAATGAAACAAAAAAGTGATTGGTGATACTGTATATAACACGTTCTCTTGTTTTTGTTAATTCCAGAATCTATCAAATCATATCTGAAGACAAGAGAAACCATGTCAACCCAGGCAAACCGAGTGATGGCTTTGTCGGAGTGGGAAGACAGGTGGCAGGAAGGCAGAATTAGTTTTCACCAACCTCAAGTGCACAAGTAATCACAGATCCACACATTTGATCATTAACACAGTAGATAAATTATACATACTTGCACATCTCACATACATGCTCCGCTGAGATGCGAGCCTGTTCTGTCACTTCATTTCTTAGACACCATTCTGTGTCACATAAATTGATGACGTTTATTCTAAGTTTACATTCTCCATAAACGTGTAGTACAACACATCTGCCTGTTATTTGAATTTCTTTTTTTATTCAGCTTTATTCTTGCACTTGTTGTTAGGTTTCTGGAAAAATACTTGGACAAAATCGTACATGGACAAAAGAGCATTCGATTCTTTTTTCCACTGTGTGGTAAAGCTGTGGACATGAAATGGTATGAGGTCTGAAATCCACTGTAACAAAAATATGGTATAAAATTTCTTTGCATTCCCTAAATTGTCCATTATATTTTATAGGCTGGCTGATATGGGTCACACAGTGGCTGGAGTTGAAATTTCAGAAAAAGGAATTAAACAGTTTTTTGAAGACCAAAGCCTTAGATACAACGAAGAACCAGTACCAGAAATTCCTGGAGCAAAGGTTTTTAAGGTATCCCAAGGTCCCCTTTTGTCACAGGCAATACAATATCATGGCCGCACACCAGTCATAAAAGTAGCCAGATGGGATTACACACACTCATAAAATGATTTTGTTGTTGGTATTTGGTCTTGTGGCTTAACTCGGATACATACAAATTTAAACCCCTCTCTAGTACTCTGAAACTGCATGAAGGTCACAATACTTCAGACTTTTTAAATTGAAGTAGACAGCATTATGTTTACCCAGTGTGCTCAAGTCATATCTACTCAACTAATGCATTTCCTTGTTCTCAGAGTGCGGATGGGAAGATCTCCATCTATCAGAGTGATTTATACAAGTTCTCCAGGTGCGTGTTTCACCTTTTCAATTTTAGATGAGAAAACATGCCGCATGAAACCATTAAATGTCCCTTTTCTTTCTTTCTCTCTCTCACTCTCTCATTGGGTTTTTGTTTACATGCAGTGCAATTGCAGGGAAGTTTGGAGGAATTTGGGATAGAGGAGCACTGGTGGCTATAAACCCATGTGACAGGCAAAAGTAAGTAGACCTGTTACAAAATCAATGCAAAATTTACAATATTATGTACATTATCCCTCACGTATGATAGTTCATACACTCACCTGTATTTACATATCTTCTTCACCCTCAAGGTATGCTGCTCTCCTCACTTCCTTAATGGAGAGTGACTGTAGATATCTTGTAGATACGTTGGAATATAATCCTGAGCAGTATAAAGGTAACATTAGGAGAGAAAGACAATGTAATACAAGGACGTTGTCTTTATAAAGCATAGTATTTGATCATTTCTTTTGATCACGTTTGACATACAGGTCCACCATTTCTGGTCACAGAAGAGGGTGTAAAAAACTTATTTGGTAAGTTTTGGTCATTTAAAACTTACCTGTTGTTATTAAATTACTATTCATTATTAAATAATTTTAGGTTTAACAACAAGCCGCTACTGTTTTACTAACTATTGAAGCAAGTCGTTTTTTCAAGGGTAGTTTCTTTGGTCAATTTTTGTCCCTTATTCCAGAAGGAGCCTGTGACATTGAATTGCTTCAGTCTGCAGATGGCTTTGAGGAAAGACACAGAGCATGGGGAATAGATTACTTGACTGAGAAAGTGTACCTTCTCACTCCAAAGAAACAATGAGTTATTACAGTTGGCCTACTTGTCTTTACATTCTAGGGTGGTAGTAAATACAAATAAACCAGCTAAATGAAGCCAAATTGCAAACATCTTTTTTCACTCAAATTACCGATTTTTCTTTTATATTGATTTAATAATTAAAGACAATGTATTTTAATAAATTGTGATGGTTCTTTTAAATTTTGTTGTTTATTTTGTGATTAGAGGAATTGTTAACTGTAATACACATACAGTGAATGCTCACAAGATGGCGTCAGTTCAAAAGGGAAAACTGCAAAACCTGGCAATAAAATGAGAGACAACGCTGTCTAAGTGTTTTATAACGGATGACACTATAGTTGTAAAGAACAAGTAGCCTATCAAACTCATTTTCAATCATCTTTTTCCGTATCACATAATATAAAAAAGTGAATGCTCACGTCTTAACTGAAAGGGGTCTCTCCTGCACAAATTTTATTTCTTTTAAGACAAACATTTCATTCGCACTTGATGTATTTACTAGTTTGATATCACAAGAATTTCATTCGTTTGATTGTTATTTTATAAAATCTACCCTTTTATAACTCAGCTATTTAGTTTATAGCACTCACCCTTCCAGTCGTCGTCTTCTTTGGTTCACCGCAGAGCGCATGCGACGCTGTGGCTCGCGACCTCCGCTGACAGTGACGTTCACCGCTGGCCAGATGTGCGTCTGTTTACTTTAAATTTAGCTCGTGCGACGGCACCCCGAGTCTTTCAACCAATGAGAAGCGCCGGGGGCGGGATCGACTGGAATATTGAGGATGCGAGAAAATGAACAATGTAAACCCGAACGCTTATGGATATCGTGTATTGGCATCAATTATACATTCATAATATTGTCGAAATGTAGAAACAAAGGGATTTATCATTGGACGTTGGCGGCATTGCATTGTCTATGTGCGGCTGAACGGGATTTGGGGAGTGCACCATTGAGCGGTGTGCTGAAGTTCAGGGTGAGGTACTGTCATATTGAATAAAACGGCGTTGCGTCTCGGCATCGTTTTAATAGTTTTAATCGTTCCATCACTCGTAACGAATCCAGTGTCTTTACTCATCGATATCGTGGACCTTCAACTTCACATTTGCGACCGAGTGCAGCCCACCCCAAGGGCACTGGCTGCGACCATTGTTTCCTTGTCATATATTTCATACCCAAGAACACAGCGTCTTTCATCCAGGCACCGACAGCTCACAGCCAGCAGCTTACTAAAATATTAACGTGGCTGCTGGCGTTTGCTTCATGCCTGTGTATATGGACGGCATTCAGTCTCCTCATTCATCCAAACGAATTTGCAATTAAGGTAAGAAGCCACATTATTACAACAACGGAGGTCCTCGTATAATGAGCCCTTACAGCAGAGCGATAACTGAACTCAGACTTACACAAATCACCCTCAGGATACTCGAGTCCGAGTGGAATATTAATATTTGGCAAAATACCGTTATTGAGTGGGAAGAGAGGGAGTGACGGAGAAGCGCGCGGGAGGAGGTGTGAGATTACGAGAGCGCTCGCTGCGTATGCTCGCGCGAGGCTCTCTGTAACCCAATCTGGTTGTAGAGCTGGTAAAGCGAGGAGACACGCGCTTTAGATGAGAGAGAGAGCGAGAGGTGTCCACGGAGCGCTTCAGGGGTGGACCGTGTGGCACGGATGTTATTGCATCACGTAAGATTGTGCTACTGAAAACAAGCAGGGCCATTTCACCGGGAGAGTGAGGAGAGGAGAAAGCGTTCAGTATCGCCAGGGGATGAGGATGCGGCCATACTAAAGGACCAGCGTGATAATGACAGGTAACGCACTTAATCTGACCTTTACGCATGATAAAAATATTTTAACCTAAATTAAATGTGCAATTTTAATTACTAAGTGCAATTAAACCGACAATACGATTCATATCATATTGCGTTATTACATTTTTAATATAGAATTTACATAATTCTAAAAGGCTATTAAACAATATAAAAAATACTGTTTAAAATTATACATTATTTTTAGCTGTATAAACGAATCACCGGCAGCTCCATGAAGTATGCATAGTGACAGCAGTGATTAAAAAGTAGTGATGTCTGGCATCTCAATTACCACAGGTGTATTCAGGATCACCAGTGCATTCTCATACAGAGTGGAGTGATTGTGTTTTTAATTTGATCCCAAGACACCAAGCAGTGGTCAGCATGAGTCAGAACCGTACCTGAGCAACATGAGTTATCTGTGAACATCATAACGCTGGGTCATTTTGCTGTGCAAAACCGCACCGATAACTCCAAACCAGTTCCTGTATTTTGGAAAAGGAGATGAATAGATTTATCGTTTTATCGTTTGATTTTTGCGCTATTATGAGAGCTCCATGTGAAATGAATGAAGCGTCCACCCCTGCGGTGGAGTTGAAAGGCGAGGGAGATCGGGAGGGGACGGAAAAATGGCTGGAATCTCGGCCCTTCTAGGCTCTCATAACTCATTCCATAGCATCATATAACATAATGTATATGACTTCATAGGGCCAGAGAGAGGTAACGGAGAGGAGGGGCGTGGGAATGAATAGCCAGGCATTGTGGCATAGAAAGCTCATGTTGAATGGCTTTTTTAAATATGCACTGTATACAGTTTTGACTACTGCAGCTGATAACCTTCAATTGTCTCAACCCATCCTGTTTGTTAGGATAATGAGCCTGTGTGGCACGTGTGTGGGGAACATGTTGTGTAGATGAATCAAGCCCGCTGGTAATTACTGTTGTCCGGTAATTAAAACACGAATGTAGCGGGGGGGCTGTTCAAGAAGATGTAACACAACCAGATTGGATCTTTTTGCACCAGAAGTGACATGTCAGTTATTAAAAGAAAACAGTTTTTTTATCTTCATTTGCGTTTTATTTGAGATTACTCCAAAGCACCGTGTATGTCCTAAAGACGATTTGATTTTGATTCCTCACAAACATCGTCCACGCTGAAATTACACTCACATTAGTCATGTCGCTCTGTGTTTTCTCAAAAGCTCATCTGACTGCAGGCCAGACTGATGTCCCGGCAGGCTTGACCACAAGCTCAGCATGGGTCAGTCTCAGCACCACAATCACGCAGCAGAACTAGGCTGGGCCGTTGGCTCCAACCCCGCTGTTGCTTTCACTTGACCTGTAATGACAGAGTTTGGTGTTTAATTTTAACTCCGTCTAACCCACCTCACCACACCATTTGTATTTCTCTAGCATCAGTTGCCACTTGCGTGTTTCTTATTTGTACGGCATAGGGCAGCTGTTGCTAAATTCAGAAGTAAAATCATAGAGAAATACTTCGTCTTCTGTAAGAACAACATTTTCTGACTTTAAGCAAGTGCACTCTTGATATAAAATGTGTATTATTTAACAATAACAGGTCAACTTAAACCAGTAACATCCCTCTGGTGCTGGTACAATATAATCAAATCACAGATGAGACAGGTTGTGGTTAAGGATGTGGGCTTGTTATACAGATTATTTCATCAACCCCACACAAGGGCCTTATTAACTGGAGCGTTTATGAGCGAAACACTTCAACCATGTCGCGTTAATGGGATGTTTGCTACAGTGTACTGCAAGGTGCTTTGGTTACAGATAGCAGTGCTGAAATTACACACTTCACATTCAAAAGTAAAAAATGTAAACAGATGTAATAGTTTCTGGAAGGATAAGTGTTCTCTAAGCAGGCTTTTTAGCGCAGATCTGATTCATTTGTCGGAGAGGGAGACAGGCCAGGGGAGATCATCTCAGTGTCCAGCTGTCACACACTCATCATGCGGAAAAAAAACGACTCCGGCTGTAGCAGTCTGGGCAACAGGCACGACATAGGAAACTAACTCAGCATGCTTACGATTGCTGCCTCTTAGCCGCGTCCACCTGCTCTCTGTCCTTCTCCATATTCATGATGTTCAGCCAACAGTTGAAAAAGCACAAGCATTTGACCTCAGTTTTTCCTTCACACTGTGCCTTTACAAAGTGGAAACCACTTGTTCTAAAAAAGCGAATGAAGCGTCTGGTAGACGTATCGCTCAGCGTTCAGAAGCCTGCGTTCACTTATTCAGCTGTTTCCTGTCATGGTGATTGAGCAATATGCCATCACATCCCCATCTCATTACACTGCCTCCAGCTTGTTTCGAGATCTACCTCCTTGTGATATATTGTGCAGAATAAGTAAGAAAGACTTACAGTGTCAGTGAGATGAAACCAATTGTATCGTCAAATGAGAAAAATAAAAAGTAATTGTGCTAGAAAGCACAACTGGAAAAAGAGTGGGAAATGTCCCTCTGGGCCCAAAACAAGCGATCACACCCTGCGTGTAGCTCCAGCCTTCTGTCAGCTGGGTTTCGAGTCAGGGGAGTAACCAAATATATGTAATGTTTGGAATGACGTTATGTAATCAAAATATTAAACGGAAATATTTAAAAACATTACGTTTAGCGGTAATTCCAGTGTTATGGATGTGACATTTGCAGTCAAAACTTGAAATCTAAACTCTCAGACAATGACATATGTTTATATTTTCCTAAACCCCTGTTGATGAAGTCCAGACATTTTCTACAGAAAATCTATACACGTTTACTATTTAATACGCAAACCAGATCAATAATATCCAACAAATGGAGAATTATTAGTAGGCTTATTAGCAGTGTTGGGTAAGTTACTCTGAAAAAGTAATTAATTACTAGTTACTAATTACACATTTGATAATGTAATTAATTACTGTACAAGTTACTCTCTTCAAAAAGTATTTAATTACTTATTACTAATTACTTTCTATATCCTACATCAACCTTGATGAGTTAAGTGATTCAAGGATAGACATGAAACGGCTCTTTTAATTCATTCAAATAAACAATATAAAACTACATAAAGTATTATTATTATTATTAATTACAAATGTGAGAATTATACATTAAAGCACGGATTTTAAAGTTAGACTTTGAATTTTGATGTAAATTCCTCTTCTGCACACACACATATTACATAAAGTATTTAGTTTAATTACATCAGAAGTAACTGTAATTAAATTACAGAAAAAATAAGAGTAATCCCTTACTTTACTTTTTCAAGGGAAAAGTAATTAAATTACAGTAACTAATTACTTAGTAACTAGTTACACCCAACACTGCTTATTAGTATAAATGAGCATTGGAAAACATTTGTGAACACCTTTGGCTATACGATTTCCTTGTTTCCGGGTTACCAACATCCAAAAATGTCCCGAATTTGCATTGTCTTATATTCAGGTGTGCTTGACGTTCACAGCTGGACAAAAGCGCCCTCAAAACAGTGGAAATCTTAACTGTAGTTGATTTTCAAGGAATAAACAGTAAATCAATGTCCTAACTTAGGGGCTCATGCATTAATAATGAGAAGTTTGTAATTGAATCCTCTGCATCTGTTGCCTGATAAATATGTGCCTGGCCTCAAGTGTTTAGATAAGGAGAGCTTTACCATGCAAAACAACATGATAACTATACCTTTGTCATTGCACACACTTATTAACATAAATTCACACACATACGTATGTGCACATATACAGCCGCAGAAAAAATTAAGAGACTATTACAAATGTTTCTTTTAAATCAGCATTTCTAGGTGTATTGTGGCCATTCCACTCTAGGGTTTGTTGAATTTCAATACAATCAAACCTGAGGAGTGACATAAGTCATGTGAAAGACTGACAGCATGACAAGACATAAAAAAAATCATTTTTGAACTACATGTACAAATATTACTATTATAATATTGTTAGCAGATTACAGAATGAAACAAAAAATGCATTTTATGCATTCCTGTAAATAGTACATTTTAAAATCAGAAAAACAGTCTCTGAAATGGTCTCTGATTTTTTTCCGCGGCTGTATATGTATTTATATAGATATCTGTACCTGTTCAGAGATACAATGTAACAAACATATAATTTATTCACAGATTTCAAATAGGCTGTTTCCAAATATGACACATATATGTAATGTTTTATATATATTTACATATGATGCGAGTAGTAAACACCCCATTTTTCATGTAATAGAGCTTTACACTTTATGTTACCCCATCACAATTGCAGTCACAAAACAAGAACACATTCATAAGCATACAAAAGCATATAAACAAGCATAATCAAGCCATTTACATTCAAGTAACGCTTTAGTTTATTTTGCGCAAGGGCAGGAGCTGGTCATGCAGACAGCTTAAACAGATAAGAGAGAAGCTCTAGAGGAAGTTAGCAAAATCGCAGAGGAGAGAAAAAAGAAAAATAAGGCAGGTGAGACCTGAAAGCTGACTTTGTGCGTTGGCTGGCAGTAGAAACACTGACCTTCTGTCATGCACCACACACACAGATAGGTACACATATGGATGAAGGTTTCTTGACAAACACCCTTTGCTTTCAAAACTGTCGCACACATCCCTACAAAACAAACAAGAAAGCAACTTCAGTCTACCACAAGATTAACTGGCATCAGATTTGAAAAGTCGGTTTACGTTTTCCACTCGCTCTTGATTTAGGTTTCTTAAAGTCCACTTATTTTTTTTCAAGCCCTTCATCTTCACTTCATCTCCCGACGCCGAGCTGAAGCTCAGGGAGAGTGATGCTATCTCCTCCCTGCTCGTGTTTAGCATGTTCACTGCAAACACTGCACCAGTGTGTGTGTGTGTGTGTGCGTGTAAACAGCAGATCAGACTCAGACCACAGGACCAGTGATTCCCAAAACCTTCAGACGATAAACAATGTAACCCCTCTGGACTCACACATAGAATACTGTCACACAAACTATACTATATTAGTAGTATATTGTACAATATTATATATAGTACATGACTATCATCATTTGCTCACTCTTTCTTCGTAACCAAACAACATGGCCCACATTGACTTGGACACAACTGAGACATTTCTCAAAATATCTTATTTTGTGTTTCACAAATTTTAATGCAGGTTTGAACAACACAAGGGTGAATAAATGATGAAACTATTCCTTTAACATTATACTTTATATCAAGCAGTTTACTTTACAAAATAACAAAATTAAAATGTTACTTTATGGCCATATACTGATGCACACACAGTGTTTAGTAGGCAGCACTAGGGCTGAGCATGTGCACCTTCATGTTTATATAATGATAGAGCTTGGCATCCTAATGTTATGTAGTTGCATCTGTAATTTTAACCACAGCGCTCTGCATTTTTAAATGTACTTCAAATGTTTGGACATTTACGCCATGTTTAAAAATGCATGAATGTCATTGCATAAGATAACAGAATATCAAAGCAAGTGGCATTTATTTAGAAGAAACCGCACAAGCTGGCTTCTGCAAAACAACGTTTGTAAGGTTTTAAATGATAAAACTATATGGCTTCTGCAAAACAAAACAAAAATGTTTGTAAGGTTTTAAATGATAAAACTATACTTTTCAAGGGATAGTTCAACCTAAAATTGACTCACCTTCATGTCGTTTCAAACCTGTATGACTTTTTCTTCTGCAGAACACAAAAGAAGATATTTTGAAGACCGCCGGTAACCAAACAGCATTGATTCCCATGGACTTCCATTGTATGGACTTGAACTCAAAATATCTTCTTTTGTGTTTCACAGAAAAGTCATAACGGTTTCTGACTTGAACATCTCTTTTAATAAGATTAACTATACCTGTGGTTACAATGCTCTTGGATGCATGAAGTCTTCCTTCCAGATTTCCTGTCCAAAGCACCCTGCTGTGTGAGAGTTACAGGAATAATCCACCATTATTTGTTTGCAGATAGAACTTAGTTTAACATTTTGTTATATAATGCAGTGACATACTATATTTTTAAGTGTGACTTAAGTGTTCAAGTACTTTTTAAGGTCACTGTATATTCCAGCGCGAGCATTGAGTTTCATAAATTCGATTATGTAGTTGTGTACTGTATTTTTAACCACAGTACACTGCATTAAAATGCACAATTCATGACATGCATGAAAAATGTTTACAATGTAATGCACTGCCATCCATGATGAATTGCTTGCTTCATCACACTCATTTTTTCATGTGTTTGTATAAACCGAGTGTTTGAGGATGGACTGAGTGTGTGTGTGTGTGTGTGTGTGTGTGTGTGTGTGCGTGTGTGTGTGTGTGTGTGTGTGTGTCCATTTGCTGAAATGAACAGGAGGCTGTGTAGTGAAGTGTGTTGTTGATGTCTCTCGTAGGGAAGCGCAGAGGGATTCACTGAGCCATGAGGAGAGTGGCGCTACGAAAAGAGAAACTGCACTACATCATCTCCAGTGGACATCAACGAAGAGCACACGCATTTATGTTGAATGGGCGTACCATGCTGTAAACAGAGTACGTAAAAGCAAGACGGATAGAAAGCGCGATTTGAGTTTCTCTTTCTCGCTAATGGACAAGTGGACATTGGGGCTATGCTGGAGCTTCGGCCCCTGCTGTCCGGGCCATCTCCCCCCTGCTGAGGCTCCCGGCCGGGCCCTGGAGCTCAAAGGGTGAGAGAGACAGCCTCATGCAGGCACGCAAGAAGTACGTGCTCCTGGGCCTATGCACGTGCTGCTGGCTGCTGCTCTATTATTGGGGCGGCTTGCAGGAATGCCTTTTGGGTCTCATCACCCACAGGAGGGGGGAAGTGGCACGGCCCTGGCCTGACTGGTTGGATCGGGTGCTGCTCCCGGACTACGCAGACCAGGCCGAACTTCAACATGGTGGGGGACCCGGTGAGTCACCCAGGCAGCGGCAGCAGACATGGGCCGGCATTTACAAGGACAGTCACTGCAGGATGGACACCTGCTTCGACTTTGCCCGATGCCAAGGTCAAAGTGGATTTCGGGTGTACGTCTATCCACCGGAGAAGGGAGAGCGGGTGTCAGAAAGTTATCGGAAGATTCTCACCTCAGTGGCGGAATCGCGATATTACACGTCGGACCCGCGCGAAGCATGTCTTTTCGTGCTGGGCATCGACACGCTCGACAGGGACCAGCTGTCCTCGCAGTTCGTGCCCAACGTGGATGAGCGCATTCGAGGATATCCCCTCTGGAACGAAGGACGCAACCACGTCATCTTTAACCTTTATTCAGGAACTTGGCCTAACTATACTGAGGACCTGGGATTCAATGTAGGTCAGGCCATTTTGGCCAAAGCAAGCCTGAACACAGAACACTTCAGACCAGGCTTTGACATTTCCATACCTCTGTTTTCTAAAGATCACCCGCAAAAGGGCGGCGAGAGGGGATGGTTAGTTCGCAACACCGTCCCCCCTCGGAGGAAATACCTGTTGATGTTTAAAGGTAAACGTTACTTGACAGGCATTGGCTCAGACACTCGAAACGCTTTGCATCACATCCACAATGGTAAGGACATTGTGTCGCTAACAACTTGTCGCCACGGCAAGGACTGGGAGAAACACAAGGACGCACGCTGTGACCATGACAACCAAGAGTATGAGAGGTAAGTCACATAAATGAGCCAGTGGGGAATTTCTGTACCTGCAGTAATAGCATGAGGAGTTATAAGCATTATGAGATCAGTTTCAGTGACTCAGTTGAGTTTGTCAGAGACACCCAAAGCATGAACTCAGGTTCCTGTGTGTTAAATACAAGACGACGCTATCAGTTTACTGCAAAGTGTAGGTTACTTATGTAATACATGAAAAAAAAGTGTCAAGTGTGAATAACAGTGAAAATGTGAAACTACGCTACTGTTGAGAATGACGTACAATATATTGCACATAAAAAATGTATGAAGGGCCTCATTCATGAAACACAAAGCTGAACGAATTACTGTGTAAATGCAGCATTCAATTCTATGAGACCATGTATATGGTCATACTTTACTGAAACTAAAACAATTACAAAATATCTGCTTATTTGAAATAAAATTAAATATCAGCCTAAATATAAATCGAAAAACTAAACAAAAATGAGAAATAATGACTCAGAAATTCACTGAAATAAGTTTAAGCTGCGGCATTAAAACTATCAAATGAAAATGCAAAATAAATTAAAATAAATACAGCTACATAAAAAGAAACAAATAAATAATAAAATGACAAAAACAACAAAAATGCTGAAAACAAAATTAACTAAAATTCAAATTAAACATTTAAATTGAATAAAAAAATCAAATAAAAGCCAATTCAAAATATTAATAAAACTACAATCAAACTGAAAACAACTGATAATTGAATAAACAGAATAAAAATAAATTCATACTAAATTCATAATAAAAGTCATACAGCAACATAAAAATAAACAAATTAACAATAAAATGACAAAATTACTGAAAAGTAAAATGAACTAAAATTCAAATAATTTTTTCTTTTTTAAATATTATCAAATTTAATTAAAAATGAATGCCAATTAAATGTATTAATGAAACAGAAAATAACTGATAAACGAATAAACTGAATACAAATAAATAAAATAAAAATACATTTCAGTTATATACCTTTATAAAAATAAACAAATAAATAAAAAAACTGCAAAATTACAGCAAAATGGCTAAAAAAAGAACATTAACTAAAATTCAAATGAAAAATTCTAATTTAATAAAAACAAAAAATAAAAGGCAATTCAAAATATTGATGAAACGAAACGATGAAATGAAAAATCAATAATAAGTGAACAGAGCAAATAACTGGTTTGTTCTGCATGTGCTTTGTGAATGAGGCATTGTGTTACATAAATATAAAGACATAAATATCTTGAAACACAGAAAACTTTGGAAAAGTAGTTAAATAGTTTCTAACTGATACAAATGGAGCAAACTGTAAGATACATATTCACTGTAAGCACAGATGTTCTGTGGGTCAAAAGCAGGAAGGTTTAAACATTTCTTGTGCATTTCTTAAGTATTTCTTAATGCACACATGAAAACATAGACTTTTACAGATTTTGGGTGGAGAAATATGTAAGAAATATGGGAAAGGAAGGGAGGAGAACTAATACAGAGACACAGAAGTACCACAGAGAATGTGAACCAAATCCACCGTGGGTCTTAAAGGAGCATGCACGGCCAAGCAGCGACCAGAGAAATAGTCTAGAGCCGTTGAACAGTGCTTCAAGCTTGTTTGCTTTTGGTTTGTGGCGGGGACAGAGTTCCACTCAGCGCTGGATGAATGAGTTCATTTATTCCACACGATGGGTCTGGGGGTCTCTCCTACGCAGGAGGAAACTTGCCATATTTGTTAGCAAGAGGGGTTTTAGGTGGTCCGTGTGAGGAAGGAAAACATTTATGAAATGCTTTTTTTCTACTGGAATCAAAATGATGACTTGCGTCGTGGAGGTCCGGGCTGGGAAACTGTGTTTAATTTCAAGTAGGCTCCACTGGCAAGGACGATACTGAATGCAGTCTTGATGGGGGTGGACCCAGAACGTCAAAAAGGGAGGGAAAATGTGAAGACAACCAGTACCAAAAGAATTGGGTCTCTCTCTCTTTTTCACTGCCGTGGTGCCATTGAAAAGCTAAGATGGCGAACTTAGAAATAGCTCTTAGGAGGTTCTCTCAGGTTAATGATCACCAGCATCTGCTACTGCTACAGATTAACCTGAAGGCACACCGGGAAGCCTACTGAACCCTTGCCCAGGGAGCAGATAGAAAGAAAGCAGGGGATGCTTTAGGAATGGAAGGGAAAAACGTCTGCAACTGGCCTACATTCATGCACTTTTTGTTCTTATAAAAGGGGGTGGTGAGGGGGAGAACTTGCATTGTACCAAGAATGTAAATGAGAAAGAGTGAGAAGAAAATAGGGCATGCTGTTTCAGGACAGTTTCAGGACACACGCACACAAAGACGGGATTATACTGCAATACTGATTATACCACCGTAGACTTGTGGGAATGCATTAGAATGCAGTCGTGTGTGTGTGTGTGTGCACGCTCACAAACTTTAAAGTCCGAGAGTGTAATAGTAAAATGCGGGACCTTCAATGACTAGGTCTCCATGACTACAGTCTTACTACGTGCGAGACATTCTTATAAAAAATATCATTATCCCCGAATCTCAAGGCGAAAAGAAGAATAACATAGACTCTGTGCTTGAATAACATTACACTGCTTTTTTATTACCTGCCATTGCAAATAAAACACAACGATAGGAAAACATTCTCCCCAGGCCTACATTTACTATTTTTGGTGAAAGATCTCTGTAGAAACAAATGCAAATGATCACAAACTGTGCTTAATGGACTTAATAAGGACTTTAATGACAGCCCTTTCTCGTTCCGTGACCTTGTGTGTGCATTTGTGTACAATTGTTGGCAGGCCCCAATAAGAAACGCTACACCCCACTGTAATTAGGGGGATGTGAAATTGTACCCCTAGAGAGTGTGGTTTGCACGGCCCCGTGCACATGCCAGCACAAACCGAGTTTACATAGAACAAATAAAGAAAGAATTCCATCTTTCTTGTCTTTTGTACTCTCGCTCTCCTCAGTCTCACTACCAAACAATTTCGTCTTGTAGTTCTGTGTACATACGTTTATTTATCAGCATGCAATTTACGCCTCATGCATGAACACATGCTGTCGGTCACTCAAGCATATACAGATACCTCGGACACATAAACAACACGCACACGCGTGCATCCTTATAACCAGGATAAAGACATGAGTAGGGTTTTAGGGTAAAGGTCATGACCTCCACTTTCCAGCATGCCATGCAGGCTAATCCTTGAACCTGATATGGTTTGTTCTTCAGCTCACTTAAAGGATAATTCATCCAAAAATAAAAATTCTGTCATCATTTATTCACCCGCGTGTCATTCAAAACTGGAACATAGCTCTTTCTTCCGTGGAACACAAAGGAAGATATTTTGAGAAATGTGTGGTTTTGTGTCCATACAATAGAAGCCAATGGTGGCTAATGTTGATGGTTACCAACAATTTTCAAAATATCTTCTTTTGTGCTCTGCAGAAGAAATTCATCACATGGGGGTAAATAAATGATGAACGAAACTATCCCTCGAGCACTATCTCAAAACCTACTAATAAAAGGGTTTTAGATCTGTAAAATAAGTCAAAATAAAAGATTTAATATACAAAAACTTGTTTTACTTTTTTTCACTTTTAATAGACATCTGACTAAAGGCAATATTGGTTTAGTTTTATAATGTTGATAAATGCTTTTTTTCTGTTTCAAAGTTGCCCAAGCATTTTGGACTGCGGATTTAATGTGCAGACTTACTGTTTTATACTGTAGTTGTTGTCTTAAACTAGGACTTTGGGGGCTGTCAAACAGGAATACAATTCTGTTCTTGATAGGCAGCTCCAGACATGCACATTTAACAATCAAACTGTCAAATTGTCTCCATCAATGTTCCTGGTGTGCAGTCAGCTAAAGCTTATCAAAGAGCAAGACAACCTACCATATTTATTTATACATTCTTTTAAAATCTGGCAAAATGTAGAGGTTACAAATGTCACACTGACTCCATCTGTAAATGCTTCAAAACTGTTCATTACAACACTTTATAAAAATCTTTAATATCTCAAAGGTTTCTTCTCAGTTGGAGAGAAAATGCACTCTTTCTCAGATTTTTACAGACCTAAAATGTGTCTCTCCTAGACTTAAAGAAGAGATCTCAACAATGTCAAAAAAGGGCTCTTCATGGCAAGCGGTGTGTATGTCAGAATGGTAGTTCATAATTTAGAGCTGTAATCGGGGCTTTATCTCGCTCTCTGCACACTGCAAAGGTGGATTTGAGAGAATCCATCCGGATCACGTCTGTTATTGTCTGTCTCCACTGGAGCTGAAAGCTTTTGAGGGGGCATGAGCCGAGAACTCCACGAAATTGACGCAAGGACGTGTCCCGTACCCTCTTACCTCTTCGTGGCTTCCTGTTATTTTAATGCCTGGATTGTATGTGGTTAAACAGTTTTTTTTTTACAATCACAGTAAAGATAAATAGACTACATCTGCCAGATTACATAGCAAGTCCCATTGATTTCTGTGTGAAACAGGGATACTATTTGGGTAAAACTCCAAATACAGATTACTTTACAATCGGAAAACAATCATCTCTTTGCATCCCTTAGTATAAAAAAATGCATGTGACTTGCAACAGGTTTTTATACAGTTTAAGCTCATACAGTAGGGCTGTCAAATGATTAATCGTGATTAATCACGTTTAGAATAAAAGTTTGCACAATACAGTATATGTCTATGTACTTTGCATTTTAATTTTGTATTTATAAAAACATACACTTACATGCATATATTTAAGAAAGAGATGGATAAAGAGAGATAAAATCTTACTGTAAGAAAAAACATAAAGACGATAAATTACACAAATATGTGAAATTGTGAGATTTGTAAAATTTTGCAATTTCATTATTTTAAAACATAGTTTTAGCTTTAGTAAACTATATTAACCATGTTTAATATATAAACATGAAATGTTTTTGAGGCACCAAATTATTAGCTGAAAATAAATAAAAACCTAAATAAAATAAATAAATAAATAAAAATCTATTTAACTACACAGCAAAATAATAAAAAAAAAAATAAAATGACAAGTGCACATAACAAAATTGCTACAATTTAGCTAACATGAAAACTAAAAATATAAAAATAAAAGCTCATTTAAAACAAAACTAAAATTCTGATATATGCAAATACAGCAAAAAGAATGTAAACTATATTGATCTTCAACAATTAAGTGTTAGTTATACTGTGGTATTTTTTTATATTTCAATGCTCTTTGCATCCGAATTCATATCGACTGTTGGTCTGCTTTAAAAAACTCTATACCTTTGCCTGATAGTATTATATAGGCAACACCAATATAATGAGTCTAGATTTCATTACCCAGACTATATGGCGCTGATTTAGAATCACAATTGAAACAGAAACCAATAATGTTCCATTAATTATGTAACATATGATACTGAATGTATCATATGTTACATAATCATTCCAATAACAGGAAGGATTTATTTCTTCCTCTTTTGAGTATTCGAAATAAATGCATGTTAAAAAAGATAGTGACCTCCTTCACTAAGCTCGGATAAACCTGTTGCAAGGACAGATACAGACCCATCTGGTCATCTGCAAAAATTCAAGCACACCTGAGCTCATGCAGGCCAGTGGGATGATGTTAAAGTTAGACCAAAGCCTTTGGTCTTTGCTTACATATCTGAGCACAGTAGCTTCCGGCTAGATAAACTGTCATTGCACAGACAGGCTGAGAGCGTTAAACGCAAGCACCATGATGTGTCCTAGATAAACCTGTCAGCCAGGCAAATGAGGAATGTTTTCAGCTTCATAAATGAATCAGTAGAGAATTTGTTGAACTTTTACTTGATAAAGGCCTCAATGTTGCCGTTCATACCCTGCTGCCTCTCCGCTCACCTGCCGCAGTAAGATAGCGGCTCTATCACAACAGCTTAATGATTTAGTATCTCTGCGAGGTCTGGACGCCAAGTGCGCAGTGTTTCCATGGAAACTGTGCTCTGAATCCATATATACCAGATTTAAGAATATGTGTTCATGAATAGTCCAGAATGGACCAGATTACTTCATTCGTAAGAAAAAAGAGAGAGAGCATATATTTTTATTTAACATGTAGAATCTCTCTGTATTCTGATTGTTTGTCTATGGAATGTATTATGGAAAATATGATGATCTATGCTAAAATATGGAGCTAATTTTAATATATTTGTGTCCATACAATGGAAGTCAGTGGGGTCAATATTGTTTGGTTACCAGCGTTCTTCGAAATATCTTCTTTTGTGTTCTGCATAAGAAAGAAAGTCAAACAGGTTTGTAATAATTTGAGGGTCTGTAAATGATAAAGAAGAATTCATGTTATACTGTAGGCTGCACGGGGCATTTTGAAAAATTATTTGGCAACCCAACTCTAATCTACAGCCAGTTTGTGATGAATCGATATCACAAGGCATGAATGCTAAAGAATAGGCGTGTGGCTTCAACAATCAGAGTCTTTGTGTTGTAACTCTGGTTCATTCCCCATTTCCAACACATAATTCCCTCTCCCACAGCATGCTGTTTTTCGCTAATTTCCATAAACGTTGATCAGCAGCAATCTCTATTGTCTATCTATTGTTTTCTCATCCCATAACAAGCTCTCATTGTTCCTCGGCCACCGTCCCCTGCTCCCTGCATAACTGACCCACTGGCATTCCGTACTGATCAGCTTCTGACACACATCGTGGATGTTTTGATATTTTGGGACCTGTACACACACCCAGTCTTTTCTCAGAGTGTCCCAGCATACCCCAGTGAGTATGCTTCTCCCCACCCCCCAGCTGTCTCTATCCCATCATCCCCCTGCGGCCGCATTGGCAGTGGTGTCCGGCACACGCCTACAGTGGGGAATGCAGAAACCAGAGCCTCTCTCTCTCTCTTACATCCATGCTCTATTTCAGCATCTCACTTTCTCATTTACTGGGTATCAATAACTCTTGGCCTGTGCTCCTGGGCTTCCACGCCCCAGTCATAAGTTCTGTTTCGAGAGCTAGTGAATGGCCTATGTAGACAGCTGCCTTCAATAGCAGCATCCTAACTGTTATGACATTTTGGATAGTAAACAAAACAAATGGAGACTCAATTTGTTTATAAACAATACTACTACTACTAAATAATTGATATATACAGTAGTAATGGCCATGCAACCAAGTGACCATTTTAGAAAGTGGAGAAAATAAATGGAGATTAAATTTGCTTATAAACAAATACTACTTCTACTAATATATACAGCCACAGAAAATATAAGAGAGCATTTCAAAATTACTTTCATTTTTTTCTGAATTTACTATTTATAGGTATTTGTTTAGGTAAACGTTTAAGCAATACAACAGTAATATTTGTACATGTATTTAGGAAAAGTTATGTGATAACATTGATTTTCATCGCAGTTTTCATGTGTCTTGTCATGCTGTCAGTCTATCACATTGCTGTTGGATGACTTTATGTCACTCTTGAGGTTTGATTTTTGTTTAAATTCAACAGACACTGGACTGAAATGGCGACAATACATCTAGAAGTGCTGAATAAAATAAAATATGTAATGGTCTCTTAATTTTTTCAGCAGTTGTATATAGAAAAGGCCATGCAACATTATAAGTGACCATTCTGGAAAGCGAACAAAACAAATGGAGAGCCAGTCTGCTTATAAACAAATAGTAATAATAATAATAATAATGTTAATACAATGATTGCCAAAAGTGATGTCCGAGGGGGGCATAGTTACACAATATTTACTTTAAGGTTAGATTGAATTATCAAAATATTAGGTGTATAATACAAAATAGATAAAACACTAAACTTTTATTGGCAAAATTATTTTGCAAAAAGGCAAACATATCAGGGAACATGGCTTTAAAAATGAAAAAAAAAAACAGTTTTATCCATTTTCAATATTTTTTATCCTCTTGTGTAGTAAAATTTTGTAGCCGTGTTTAATACTATCTATAACAGGTACCTAGTATCTTATATTACATATAGTATATTTAATTACTCTTAATACATCTTATATATATATATATATATATATATATATATGAATACAATACATCAATTTTCAAAGCTCGACATCACTTTTGGCCATGACTGCATGTATGAATGAAATGCTGTATTGGTAGTATTCATAACTGACATTTGTATTGCCTCATCCACCATATGACGCCTACCTTGTATATCTACAGCACAAGCACTGATGCCCTAAAATGTTGTCTCTTTAGGCAGCTCACTAGGTTTTAGAACAGTTTGGTCTTTTCCGATGTCTTTCTTTCAATCCACCCTCTCAAAAAATCTCTGATTACCTCAACCTGCGTCACACTTCTGCATTTCCTGTCTCACATCGTTTCAGTATCTCTGATTGCGTCTGATCTGGCGCAAAATCTCTCTCTCTCCCTCTCTCAGCAGTAATGCGATCAGGTGCAGTGAGTGAGTTGTCTCCACTCCAGTAACTGCATTAAGCTCCTCTCTTCTGTAACATCTGCCCCTATTGCCCATATCACTGATCGCAAGGCCAGGGTCACTCAGGCCAGAGCTGTTCCTGGAACAAACACACAAACACCATCACAGGTTTGTAATGGAGGCATGGCACCCACTCTCTCTCCCGTCGGTACATGCAATCTATATTCACTTATCTCCACCGCAATAGCCCTACAGATGCCAGTGAATCTATAGATCAGATAACACCTGCTGGTCTCACACAAACACGTGCACACACGCACACACACACACACACAAGCGCGTGCACACACACACACACACAGGCTTTGGTTGACTATCACCGTGGGGACAGTCCATAGGCGTAATGTTTTTATACTGTACAAACTGTATATTCTATCCCCTATCCCTAACCCAACCCCTAAACCTAAAGATCATAGAACACTTTTTGCATTTTTAGATTTGTAAAAAATATTGTTCTGTACAATTTATTAGCTTTTTTGCCCCTGGGGACCTCAATTTTGGTCCCCACGGTGACACGAGTACCCATGTGTTGGTGTGTATTCAGGTTTAGGTCCCCACCGGGATATACAAACATGAACACACACACACACACACACACACAAAGTGCTTCCCCAGAATCTGGGCACCAACAGAAGTACAAATGTTCTTGATTTAGTGCAGTCATGGCATGTTATGGCACACTGTATGTTAATAATTATAAATTATAAAATAAATAATGATACAATAATAAATACTAAATAAATAATAACAAAATAAAGATAAATATTACTTTAAATAATAGATTTCGTAGATATTTATCATGGAATGAATAAGGGATTAATATTAAAATAAATTTAACAAAAATATAAAATAATAAAACGTACCTTTTTATCGAATTAATATTATTAATATTATTAGTTCCTTTTTACTAACAGAAATGCATGATGATCAAAGGCTATAACTGTACCACATACTTTTTCTCATTTAAGTGGGCCACCAACATTAATTGCAGCCATCGACCCTTGAAACTAAAGGTTCTCCCAACCATTTCCTTTTACACTTCAGAATAACTTCACGCTATTCCAAACAAGCACTCAGACTCATAAACACGCTCTGCTGATGGGTCATTTTTCTACAGTGCATTACTACTTTCCCTATCCTGCCCTGCTTCTTGGAATAATTGAAGGCTGTTGAAGTGAAGTGTGCTCTCGCGTGAGTCAACACACGCTCTCGGCTAATGCACAAACGGATGCCTGCGCTGTTCAATTAATTGGACATTCCACTTAACAAGGCAGTCTGACACACGCTTCCTCGAACGGGAGGCTACAATGGAACGGAAAAGCGTAAAAGAAGTTTGTGATACGGCATCGCGCTTCAGAAAACACTGAAGACGTGAGTCTCTGTGATAGTGGTGGAGATTGACAGAGCCAAGCTGTGAACACCTGGCTGCCTGCCAGATGTTTCTCAATGGGGATGCCCGACCGCCTGCCTGCCGACCTCTTTGCAATTACCCAAATTCAGTTAGCAGCATTTTATTATAATATTTAATATTTTTTATATATAATTGTGTGACACCCCGAATATATAACTATCATATTGCTGCTGTCCTTCTAAACCTTGCATCTCCATATTGTGATTTAAATTAGTTGTCATAAATCATTATTATTAGTCACCTTTTTGCAAATATCTAACCAATAAAAAAGTATTAAGAAGTGCTTGTCAATTTTGACAACACAGTAGTTTATCATTTAAAAAGCACTGTGTTTTTTCCATTTCCTTAAAAGCGGAGAATTTGGACATCCGAGGTTTTGAAAAGACAGCGACGATATATCATACATATATTGTTACTGTTAAATAAAATTACTACAGTAAATACAGTAAGAGAGGTTTTAGATCATAACACCCATCCAAAACATGACGTTAAAAAGTTCCAAATATTAAAACAGTATCTCGACACTGTTTAGTTTGGCATATCCCAGATCTATACAGAAAGTTTTGTAAACCCCCATCCATTCTAACAGGATTCATTCATATACTGTATTCACACAGTACTGCATTGATTCACTTGAATACTGAGACACTTTAGCCTTGAGACTTTCTGTTTCCAAATCTGTCCGTTGAAGTGTAATTGCTTTTAAAAGACGATTGGAAGCCAAGGTGGCGTCAAGCCCTTAACGTCGGGCCGAGACAAATAGTCTGTTGACTGAAAAGCTCAACTAAACAACTGTCCTCTAGCGCTCTTAAATATAGTGTGATTACAGCAGTGCTTCTCATTCAAACCACACTCGCACGTAATATATCTAACACCACATCCAACGCTCCGCTCTCCCTGCGATGGAAACACAAGGACACATTCTGGACCTAAAAGCTGGGCGGATTATTTTGAGATGTACATGCATGAATAGCTCAATGCTGTCCGGGGGAACGGACCATCTGACGACTGAATATATCAACCCTGAATTTTCCATTAGAACACAACCGGGCTCTCGCAAAAGAAGGCAAAACAAGAGCGAGTGTTTACGGCCCGAACGATGGGTGACATTTCAAAATGCTACATGCAAATAGACTCAGCGCTGACCTTCTTCTACTCTGCTTTTGGACTGTTGGCTAACAGACCGCTGAACTCTTTCTAATTGACTCTGGGATCGGGCACGGCCCATCGATCACAAATCAAGTTTATTGATTGGCTGCTGGATGTGTCAGGCTGTGCTGATTTCCTCAAATAAGACAGACAGCACGGCTGGTCCAGGCATCAGATCTTTGACAAGCATTTCCAAACAGGCAACTGAATATAAAGAGCAGGAACAATATGCCGGCTGGTCTGCATGTTTAAAACATTAAAGAGAGATCACCAAAAATGAAGGGTTTTCCAATTCGAAATCACTTCGTCTTCGCTGCTCAGAATGCAAACACAAGAAGTTGCGCTGTGTCGTCACAAGCAACCACTGCTTAGAGCAATGAAAAAGAAATGAAAACATGCTAGCAGTATGTCCGCTGTTTGGCAGTATTTCAGAGTGGACCAACTAGTACAACTGCGACTTAAGAAAAATAAAGGATATCACGGTCAAATGTCTGTCAGATAATAAAAATACACTAGTTTACTGTATGTATTTGTTCATGTTTTATTAAGGGATAAGTCTGAAGATGACGCCATAAAATAGTTCTATCAATTCAAACAGGACTAGTAGTATATAGAGCTGTATACAGATACACACCCAGGTATCGGGAAGGGAAAAAGGGTATAGGAACATCTCTACCAAAAATAAACATTATTTATCATTTACTTATCCTTGTGTCATTCCAAACCTGTATGACTTTCTTCTGCAGAACATAAAAGAAGATATTTTGAAGAACGTGTAACCAAACAACACCACTGTATGGATACAAAACATTTCTGAAATATCTCTTATGTTCCACAGAAGAAAGAGGTTTTCAATTAAAAAAAAGAGTTCATCAAAAGTTTTTAGGCTCTAGTCTGTCTCTATCAATGGATTTTTGTACATTTCCCATCTGTCCGAGACGCTGGTCGGTTTCACATCGTAGTCTTAGTCTAGTGAAATGTTGGCTCCCCTAGATCTGACCTGAGGGCTTGGATCAGTACGGCCGGCATTACTACACGTTTCCTTCATGGTGTAAAAACAATTGTCTAAACTGTGTGACAGTATGCAAGCTATCGCTATGTGACATATGGTTATTATGAACTGTAAAACAGGACTATTTTGCACCCGTATGGCACGCAGATGTTAAATAGATGCTGGTGTCTTTGTGAATATTATGCCACAATCATAATCAGGAGTGAGAAATTGATGCAAATTTACATCGCTTCTCTTCTCTGCACATTTCTGTCTTGTAGCTCATTTTCCTCCCATCTGTGTGTGTGTGTGTAAGCTGAGATAACTCACTCATCTGCAACTTCAATTACTTGTCAACAAACAGCCTTCTAACACTCATGTGCCCCAATGAGCTTTTAGTGTCTCCCCAGCAGCTCACACAAAAACACACACACACATTTTTTCACAGTTACCACGCATTAGTTATGAAACCTTTCTGAAAATGTTATTTTAACACATAATCATCATGATTTATCAAAATTGAAATGACTTTGCTCGGCTGCTGTTCTGCTATACGCCCACCTGAGACCTTGTCCCCACTAATACATTTTCACTTTACTTTAGTTTGAGTTTTAAAATGCTCTTTGTCCACACTAGCATTTGCATGTACTGTGCATGAGTAAAACGTAAAACACTTCATCCTGTGTCAATTCTGTCAGGTGTTTGTTCATTTTCTGCCTTATTATAATATAGCAGCAATACTATAAATACATGATTAAAACATCCTCGATTCCCGCTGCTGAATAATGACTAAACATTCTGTCTCCCTGCTATCTTTCTGAAACCTTGTATCTCCATATTTAGTTATTTTTATTTTTTGCCATAAATCATTATTATCAGTCTCCCTTTGTTTGTCACTGGGTTTCGCAAATATCTAACAAATAAAAAAGTAATATTAAAAATTCTTGTCAATTTGACAACACAGTATTTAATCGTTTATAAAGTACAGTGTTTTAATCATTTATTAAGTACAGCAAATTTGGACATACAAGGTTTTGGAAGGACAGCGCAATATGTAAAATGCAATATTATGAACAGACACAGACATTAAAGCTATTAAACTGGAGAGCAGCCAAAACAACGAATGACGAAAAAACTGGGCCTTTGTTTAAAATTTTTAACCACATTGGAGATATTTTGAAAAAGATTTTTGTTGACAAAAACGCTGTCTTATGCCCTATTCGCACGGGATTAGTATTACCTGGGGACCTCTAGTCATTTGTAATAATTGCAGAGGTTGTCTGTGATCTTAATCTCGTGCGAATCGGCCATGTCTGTAATTTGTAAAGTAAAAATTCCCCCGCAAATTACCTACCATATTTTGACGAACACCGAGGTCCTGTGATAATATTAGTCCCGTGCGAATCGGCATCTCTGTGATTTGTCGGGCTCATATATCATTTTTCAATGTTTTATCCACCGGTTGCGAATAATGGAGGCTGTGTTGAAGTGTTTTGATATTATTTCGGGTGCTGGGTCATATCCCTACCTGCCAACACTATCGTTTTGGTCGGGTGTCTCCCGTTTTGTTATTTATTATGGAAACTCTCGTTACATTTGAGACCTGCGATCACGGTGATCTGTCCGGTTCGCAATCGCGGGTCTCAAATGCTGACAGGTACGGCATATATCATTATACACCATACAACTATAGGCTATATAAACTATACGCAAAGCCTTGCCATCATATCCAGGAAATAAGTCCGTGAATTTGAGTAAAATCACAGGCTTAACTTATCCCGTGCGAATGCGCCACATGAAATACAGATGTGGGGAAGTAATTTCTAAATCACACGAGGTCCCCACATAATACTAATCCCGTGCGAATAGGGCTTTAGTGTGGATGGCCAAAACGAAGAGAAAAAGATGCGTCTTCAAACAAAAACATAGCAGTGGAGACAAGGCCTGAATCCATTCTAGTACAAAGCAGCCAATTTCGATCCAATCACTTTACTGTGAATACAATTTTGCTATTTTTCACTAAATATCCTGTTTCACTTACAAATACATTAGGGATATAAAATGAATGACATCAATGAAACGTCTGCTTTCCCATACAAACATCAAATAGCATTTGTTGACATTATTAAACTGCAGTGTTTGCCCACAAAAGCATAGAGCATTTGTGGTTTGCTTGTGTGAGTATGTGTGTGTGTGTTGACGTATACCATACCATGAGCTGCACTGACTCAATGTTTTTGATGTGGAAATGGGTAGTGTTGTGATGTCACACTGACATATGTTTCCTTGTGTGTGTAGGAGTGCCCATACGGGCAAAAAACATTGCCAGGCTGTGTCTGGATGCAAAAGTAGGAACGGAAAGCAAAGAGATGAGTGTACTTGTAGTATAGATCGGCAATTTGCAGAAGCACACGCTCGGTTCCAACTGCGCAAGGAGCCGCATTCCAATAAGCAGATGGTATCTTAAGTGCTGTGGGGCCCTAACAATGTGTGTGTGAGAGTGAAGGGCCAACATATGCATCCATGGCACTTAGATGGAAGAGAAACCAAGCAGGAGTTATTTCACTAAGATCTAATTAAGTGCTAATTGTTACCTCAATCGCCACGGGTTGTCCATGGGTTTGTTTATAGGAAGTGTGGGTGTATTACAGGAGGGGAAACAACTTTACCTCATCTCTGAGATCTCACGCGTGAGTGAAACACAAATTAAGGGCAAGCAGCGGAGGAGAGCATCGATCAACGTCACAAACCGCAAGCGACGGTGATGAACTGCAGCAGTTGCACCTTTTCTGTATGTGTGTGGAAGTGACTCGCATCGTAGCGAGAATATATCAAGCTGGACAGATGTTGTAGCATCAGCAGGAGGAGTTGTGTAACCATTGCGATGATGGTAATGAGAAGGTCTCTGTTAATTGCCATGAGCGATATATCTCTTCCATCTGTCAGCTGTTAAAAAACATACACATAAAACACACATTTACACTTTTTAGTCATTTTTGACGGGGTTTGGGCATTACGAATAATAATAAAACTTGTTAATGAAAGGAAATAGGTCAGTTTGTGTTTGTAAACTATGATTTTGTAAAACTAAATTCCACTTTGCATATTGTATGCAAGATTCAAATTAGTGTGTAAGCAAAAAAACATATGGTAGTTTCGAATAAATATGCAATAAACATAAAGAAGCTCAATAGTAGGGCTGTCACGATTATTAAATAATCGTCTCATCGCGATTGTTTGACCTCATCGCGATGGTTTCAGATCATCGCAATTATTGCACATCTCTATAGAAGACACTAGGGGGAGCTGTAGTGCATCTGCATATTGCATATTTTAGTGTATATATTGTAACTAAAGCATGGTAATACTTGTAAAATGTACCACCACAACACAATCACTTAAAAAAAAAACTAAAGCATATACCATAAAAATAACCTGCAGTACAATTTAATATTATTTCAGTGTGAAAACCACAACCAAAATCTCATTAACATAGAAGTAAACTTTTAATGTAGTCTTGCAAGTGAGAAAAAAACAGACTAGAAGCTTTTCTATGACTGATAGCATTTTAATGGTGGCTTCAATTCACACCTGATCAGTTTACTTAATTTACAAGTATTTGGCGGTTGTATTATTGACAGGTAAAAGCCTAAACCTTAAGTATGATGACCCAATTTTTTCCTATGTATTTCCAAGAAAAAGAACATACTCTTTATATTCAGAACAATATAGTCGTTTCAAAGCTGAATAAAAAATGTATGAGAATTAAAAGTCAAAGCTCTAAAACAGACAATTAATCGTCATAATCGCAATGATTTATTAGACAATTAATCGTCAGCCAAATTTAATAATCGTGACAGCCCTACTCAATAGTATTGAATCGTGACCCAGAAAGTATAAAATATTCTATTCCCAGATTCTCTCTGATTCCCACCTCTAATTTATAGTGAGCAGCAGGATTATGCAAATTGGAACACAGTCTAAGAGAGAGAATTAAAGAGATTCACCCAAAAGAAAAAAATCTGTAATTATTTATTTACCATCACGTCATTCAAAATCTGTATATTACTCTTTCTTCTGTGGAACACGAAAGAAGATACTTTGAGAAATGTCTCAGTGGTTTTGTGTCAATATGGAAATCAATGGGGCCAGTGTTGTTTGGTTACTAACATTCTTCAAAATATCTTAGGAAAGAAAATCATACAGGTTTGAAAATACACAATGGAATTTTCATTTTTGGGTGAACTATCCCTTTAAAGAGATGCTCTGCAGGACAGCAGGTGAGCAGGTTCAAGCCGCCGGTTCTGAAACTAAGAGAGGCTGGAAAAACAATGTCCTTCTGCTTTGTTCCATTAGAGTCCAGCCAGAAGGTCAGACTCAACGTCTGCCTCATATATAATGAAAGGGAATTCTTAACATTCTTACTGTATGTGTGTGTGCGTGCGTGCGTGCATGTGTTTATATGCAGCCAATAGTGATGGATGGCCATCAAGAAGGACGTCCGGTATGAGATACTGCTGTCCTTCGCTCTTTCTAAACGATGGCAAACACGCACGCACACACTTCTCCTAGTCCTGACCTTTATTATGATTATTTATCTCTTCAATATGTTTACACAGATGTCACACGCTTGATCTAAGATCTGCTTCTCTGTACGCATAGGCAACACACATGCAGAGAAAGAATACTACAGGAAGTGAATCGCAGGTACCATTTTAAGAAGATTTCAATAAACCTGATCCAGAGTCCATTGAAGTAAAGGTGTCACGTGACCAGTGAACGACATATCCCGTGGAGCTGCGCTATAATAGTCATTTTAACTCGAGCGGGAACTCAATAATCTGCTGAGAGAAATGAATGGAAGTCTTATGAGGATAGCATACATATTTCATGAGCTTAATCATAAGCCAGACATCAGTTAACATCCTGTTGCAAGAGATGCTATAAAGAACTACTTGCTGTTAATTTATGGCACATTTGCCGCAGGTTGCACATCATATAGCATTCTTCCCCATCATTTAATCCACATTCTGTAGTGAATTCGCTCCAGTATTCCTGCAAGCGTAAATGTGAACGCAGACATTTCATGTGCCTGCATGTGATGATTAAAGCACACAGTTTGTAGATGTGTCAGGCCTATAAAACATGAGCAGTGATCTGAATTACCTGTCAGAGGTTTTCTGGTGATAGATTTTCCTACATGTTCATCTGCTGAAAACAGGATATTTAATCTCTTTTCTCGTCCTCATCCTCATCTTCTTCTTGTCAAGTGTGACAGATGAAATGTATTTATTTTTCAACCATGCATTTCTACCTTTTCTCTAGTTTTCTTTTTCAGTTTTTTCATCTCCTTATTTGTGCTTTGATTTTATTTTAAAGTAGTAGCTTACTTTAAAATAACCCCCCATTGAGTTTCCATAGTCATTTTTATTCCTACTATGGAAAGTCAATGAGGTCTTATTTTAACTAAGGTGAACTACTCCTTTAATGTCCCATTGCTTTCTTTTTTGAGAACTGTTAAATAAGATACATTTTTAAGTTTTAGACACGTCAAAATGTCTCATCAACCTTGTTCATATAAAGGACCTTAACGCTGCTAACTAGTCGTAAATTAAAGGGATAGTTCACCCAAAAATGATTTTCATAATTTATTCATCATCATGTCATTCCAAACCTGTATGACTTTTCTTGTCTGGCAAACACAAACAATATTTTAAAGAACGTTGGTAACCAAACAGCATAATCCCCCACTGACTTCCACTGTTTGGACACAAAACCACTGAGACATTATTCAAAATATATTCTTTTGTGTTCCACAGAAGAGTCATTTTGAACGACTATCCCTTTATGAGTAACCATGTAGGATTTCCCAACACTGTCATATGCTAAAAGAAAGAGTCCTAAGATCATCAAAATGACAGAAATGATGAAATGAGAAATGAAGAGGATTTTCTCTCTGTTCTCTTCCACCTGTCTATGGGAGTGGAGTTCTGATCTTAGCTCAGCTGCTAACGTTCAAAACATCTGCGTCTGTTTGTTTAAGCTCCAAAACAGTTAAATGAATATTTCAAGTGTCTGAAAGAATGAAAACTGGATTAAGCGGCATATTATTAGGGAGCTGTAAAGCGATGTGATGGGATGTTTGTTTCGTGCAAGGTTTTCATGGGTGAGTGATTTTTAATGGAGTGCGCTGCTCAGACGCTTTAAGGCTAGGAGATGAAAGGAATAGCTTTGTTATTCACTTTTCTTTTGACGGAGAACATACACAATATGTACAATTTAAAACACATATGGTCATAGTCTCTATACACACAGGCTCTCTAACACACAACTGCAGTCATACAGTGCACATAACACAAAATCAAAATATTTAAATTATATTCAATTGACATAAATCTAGTTGAATTTCATAAAATGTATAAAATTGGTTAAACAATAACATTTTTAATTAAATTTATACTTTTATGTTTATTTAGGACATTAGCTGCCACACTAACGTAATGTTTTCAAATAATCTTCATTTGACAAATTATGTCAGCAAATACTGATATATGCAATTACTTCCATTAATTAATTGTCATGTTCTATAATTTATTTGATTAAAAATGTGAGACCATTGAAGAACAAAAGAGAAACATCTAAGAGGGTCGTTTTTTACCAGTAAGAACTGATAGGTTTTCAAACATCTCTGCACTTCTCTCTCTGTTTAGTTTCTCCAAACTCTTCCTCTCTTTTCTGCTCATCTTCCAGTAACAGGCTTTTTGCACCATGCCTTCATTTAATTTCCCTTTTAATCTAATTCTCTGTCTATCGAAACTTGCACTGGCATCTGTGCTCTCTTTGCCTTTGATGTCTACATATTTTTCCACATATGATAGCTTAATTATTCAGTTTACAGTATAACACATACTATGTTTGACTTTGTGCTGCGTATTTCACATCACAGAGATCTGTTTGGTAAAGCATCACTATATATTATTTTAATTACGCTTTTTACATGGGTTTGTTGTGTGGAGGTGTCTAGGGATTGAGTCAAGGGCGTATCAGTGCAGTTTAGAGAGTTTAGGATCTTAATTTGAAAGAAAACTTAAGTAAAAGGAGGCATATACGGCACAAGCAAACAATGACAGCAGACTTGAGGCTTTACAGAGATTAAGACAGAGAGAGGAAGGAGAGAGTACACACACACACACACACACACACACACACACTGGCCCTCTATGATTAATGACTGAGAAAGACTGGACTTTATATCCGAGCACATTGTGGGAATCATGAATTCAGAATCCAAGACAAATAGCAGAACAACGCTTCAGTGAGCCATGTGGTTTCCTGTGTGCACTGATAAAACACACAACTTTGCACACACATGCACAAACCCAGTCAGATAATCATTTATCAGTACGTGATATAGAAACACCTTCTTAACAGCTACTTTTTTAATCAAATCCAGATGGCATGTTACACACATTCTGTAAAAAAAAAGTGGAATTTAATGATCATTAATGCTCAACAAAGTAAGAATGATTTAAACTGCATGTATCAATATTTGAAAGGAAAAATAAAGACCTATATATTGTCACATTTGAAATGTGTGATTGATCATATTTACTATTAAAATCAAATGTGATTAATACAATTTTAATAATCTAATACTGACAGCCCTAGAATCTATATACTGTAGGTCTATAGAAGTCCAAACAGACATGTAGAGGACAGACTCACACACCTTGCCGTGGGCTGTCTCATCTGTGTGCTGCAGCTTTTGAAACCCCTGATGCAGAGGCTACACAGATTAAAACACACACAGATGGGGCGTGGCCTGTCAGCTTTGATGGGCGTGGCCTGTCAGCTTTGACGGACAGTCTCCGCTGGGCTGCTAAACTTCATCTCTCATCTGTTGCAAAAGGACAAAGGTCTAGTGTAAATCACTCTCTGCCTTCCTATCACCCGCGCCCTCTGTCCTTCTCTTACTGTTTTCCGGATTAGATATTTAATCTGGCTCGTGTTGACCATGCGTATGTATCAGCATGCAATGCAGCTCGGGGCCAAAACCGTTCAATTAAAATCCTCTTTCAGAGAGGGAGAGGGAGAGAGACGTGAGTGGCGAATGAGAAGGGGGATATTTTAGATGTAAAAGATTAAGAGCCTTTTAAATTTACAAATACAGACTTCACTAGTTTTCACTTCCTTGTCTGAAATTAAGCTCAGTGAGTTTTTCTGTGATATTTCTTCAGGCTGCATTTGACTTATAGTTCACCAAAACAACATGACACACAATGCAAATGTATAGAGAACTGGGTGTCTGCGAGGTCTATTTCTGACCCGTTGGGCCCTGCGATCTGTTATTATCAGTTCCTAATGTTTTGTGAACCATTGTGAAGCAAATGTCACTCGCATTACATCGAGTTTATAATGTTCTGTCTGTAACAACTGCCTAAAGTACTGCATATTTATGATGGTTTGACAAAAACATTTACATTTGTGTTGCCAAGCTCTTTGAAACATACAGATTTAATAATAGTGTAAAGCATCACACTTAAATATGAAAAAACAAAGCACAGATGTATTGAAAATTAGATTTTTTTTATTCTTATATAAAAAAACAACCTTAGATAAAACAGAATAAACCAGTCTAAGATGGTTAGTTGACTTTCAGTTGGTCTTTTTCTTCTCCTGGCCTGGGCAAGCTGATATTTCACTGGTTAGTTGAATGAACTGTGACAACTCTCAAAAACCATACAAAACCCCAAAATCTGACTTTTCAAGCTGGGAGACCAGATAACCACCTTGGTACAAGCTGTTTATTTCAGCACAGTTTTTAGTAAAACTCTAGTATGACACAGTGTTTTAAAGGTCCAATGTGTCATTTTTTTGGAGGATCTATTGACAGAAATGCTATATAATATACATACTGTAACTATGTCTTCAGGGGTGTATAAAGACCTTACATAATGAAGCGTTATGTTTTTATTACCTTAGAATGAGCTTTTGCTATCGGCATACAGCGCAGGTCCCCTTGCATGGAATTCGCCATGTTGTTTCTACGGTAGCCCTAAACGGACAAACTGCTCTACAGTGCATGATTTCTAAATACACCATCTCCTTCACCAAAGAAGTGAAAACGAAAGAAGAGAAACAGGGGATCGGAAAAAGAGAGAAAAAACAGTGGCTGGGTATAAACCTCATTACAAAGAAGTACGTATTACATCAGTAACCAGATCCATCTGTAATATACAAAAATATAAAATTCATATTCATCATCATCTCTCTCTCTGTCGTGGTTTTCTCTTTGTGTAATATCTGTTTCTGCGGAAACCCTGAACGTTGTGGTGTGTGTGCGTGCGTTCCACACAGATGTTTAATCTAATCGTGCACGTTCTTTTCACCTACACAACAGCACGAGCCTGTCTCTCCTTCATTCTGTCTCTCCTTCATTCTGTCTGTCACCCATACACACACTCCAGGCGTCTTTGGCTGGTGTCCCAGAGCCTCCTGTGAACACACACCTTTCACCCTGCCTGCTTTATGAGTCATGCGCTAATGCTGCGACACCGAGCACAGTCACATTAGCTCCGACTGCTAACACCTTCATCTCTTATCAGCTGTTAGCACACATTTACATCACAACTATCTGTTCCTCTTCACCGTGTGTGTTTTAATGGGGTTATATCATGGAAAAACGGATTTTCTCTTGGTCTTTTGAAATAAAGGGGTTCAATCTTCTGTGCACACCAGTGGTCTCCAACATGGTGCCTCTGGGCACCTGGTGACCAGCGTGGAGCCAGTGTGTCACCCGCCGAGTACATTCTATAAACAGCCTCAACTTTAGTTTTAAAGTTATAAAAAGGGCTAACATTTTATATATCATTAAAAATATTCAAGATTTTTTTATGTGTTCAGTTTTCAGCTACTCTACTGCTCTAAAAAATACAAGAAAAATCATCCTGGTATATTTCATATAAATCAGGCCAAAAATCTAATTATTACAGAGTTCATCTCACTGACTGAATGAATACTTGAATGCTAGAGATGGAGAATGTCACTGAATAATGACTTAAAGTAATTTTTCTAAAGTAATTTTAAAGTAATGACTCCTTTCATTACTGCGTTTTAACAGCATGAACCTTTGAATTTCAGGCGTTTAATTCTTGTATGAGCAATTTCTTTATACATTTATAAACACCAGTTATATCAGTTCTGCATGTTCATTTTGACAGTCCTATGCATGCTGTGGAAGTATACAGTGTATATACTCACTTAAGTCATCTTTGCTACAACATTCACCAGTATGAACACTATCTTTCACACTCACCACTTTCAGCTCAAACAGCCTCTCTTTCAATCACACTCATTCACACACTGGTTTTTACACATACACACACACGCACACACACACACACATGCACATGCACACACACACGCACACACACGCACACACACACACACACACACACACAGACGGACATCTCCGGTGTACAGCCGCTGATGACAGCTGAGCAGCCGGGGAATTTTCGGCAGCTCTGATACACACAGCACAACAGCTGCCCTCTCATTGCTCTCAATGACAGAGAGAGAGAGAGAGACTTATGTGCAGCGCTGTGCATTGGCATCAGTAAACTTGACAGGAAGTAGATACCTAAAACAGGAAATAAGGAGAGAGAGCGAGATGATGCATTGGCATCAGTTAAGCTGACAGGAAATAAGGAGAGAGTGACACTGAGGTGTGAAGCCAAGGAAAGAGCCAGCGACATGGAACAGTTGATCCATGGTGTCTGTGACAGGACTCTGCACCATGTTTGACTCCAACAAAATCTTCCTCCGTTTATATAAATATTTTACACACTTTTCTCCCCTGGAGAGGACAGATATCGGAAGCGCAGCTGGGAGGCGTCTGCAGGCCTCGCATTCGTGAGCATACGGCTGTGCGTGTATACGCAAACACACGCTGTGTTTTCCATATATAAACACAGATAACAGCAGACGCTCACCTGCAGGCATCTATTCTTAACCGAGTGTGGCATGTGCCTGAGTTTACTTAGCGGGCACCCAAACACACACGCAGGGGCCCCACACAGGGCAATGTGGATATTGCGTTGTTATCGGTGTCTTACAGGGAGTGTCAGAAAAGAACAACCTAATTTTGCAGAATCTGGAGTGTTTCTATTTTTCAACATATGATTTAAAATGAAAACACTACTCATAAAGAATAGTTCACATTATGTACTGAACAACAAGATTTTGTAAATTTACACGTATGCATTTTGGCAGATGTTTTTATCCAAACCAACTTGCAAAGTGCATTTAATCTATACATTTTTATCAGTATGACTAAATGATAGCAGAAGTTTAATTTTGGCTAAACTATTCCTTAATACACATAAGTATATATAAATACATACAAAGTTACACTCGTTATTCGGCTACTCATTCTGCCACACAAATGCTACATTCCGTATATATAGTGTTAGTAAGTTTGTGTAGGCCTATGTGTCTTGTGTCATTTTTTAAGTCTCCCTTAATTCTTCACAAAGATGAGCTGCAACATGCATGCAATTTTTATGTAGATCTTTAAAATAATATATTTGAATAAAAAGCAAACACATCAATTATTCAAAGTTAAACATGACTTTTGGCCACTACTGTACTTTAAAACTCTGAGCATGCACCCACAGATTAACACGTCGGGGCAACACACAACAAATGCACAGCTGTGATACGTTTGATGTCTTTTTTAGGTCCCACAACCATATAACAAACACACATAAACAACTGTCATGGCTCTGCCTCTATTAATCATGTTTTTCTTGGTCCTGTGGCAGAGCCATGACAAAGCCTTAGGTTTTATGTGAGAAAGCCATGAGTTGTTTATGTTTTTTACTTCTCATGTGTTTTCTCTGTCTTGTCATTGGCCCCGCCCCTCTCGTTTCATGTATTGCCTCCCTGCCATGTCTTATGTTTCTCACCTGCCCTTGTCAATTATCCTTGTTTGTCTTCCCTTTAAATAGTCCTCGTTTCATTGTCTTGTTGCTCGTGTATTACGTTCGGTACATGTATGTATGTGTGTATGTATGTATGCATGTATGTATGTATGTGCTACGTTCAGTGTTTCCCGTATTGCCCGTGCCTCCTGTTGCCGTTGCCTGTCGTTGTAAGTGTTTTGGTTAGTCTATCTCTGTCAAGTGTATGTTTCTAGTTTAGTGTTTTGTTAGTTTTCGTCCCTGTTTTCCCACATTGTTATCTTGTTTTGTTTACACCCCCCCAAACCACACAACCCACAACAGACCTAGCCCCAATATACTGTTAACACGAAAACTGTAAATGCACGAAAAAGTTTATTGGCTCCTGGAGACAAAACACTGTTAAATTATTTATTAAATATATTAAAAAATTACAGATGCGATGTCTTTAGTATCTCAATAATTTCTTCAGACATTAATTAGATTTAATTGAGAGCAAATAGATCAAATGTCCTGCATCTAAGACATGTCTCCTAAGAATGTCTCGCTTCATTATGTAAGGTCTTTATACACCTCTGAAGACATTATGTATGTTATGTTGCATTTCTGTCAAAAGATCCTCCAAAAAACTACAAACTGGATCTTTAACCTATATAATCTACATTTATTTTACACTTCAGTACTCTTCATGTATTTTAAGAATGTCATTTGTGTCTGTTTTTATAGAGAGACTTAAATGAAAACATAACTGATAAACGCCATCAAACCTCCTGAACTATGAAAGGGCATTTTCCTCTGGGTAACTATTACAGCTCAAAATAAACAAAAAATAAACTTAAATTAATATTTCATGCTTTATCTATTTGCTATGTGAGACTGGAGAAGAAATTTTTACTATATTGTTAAAGGAATGCTATACAGAAACATATACAAGCACCCTATTGATTGTTTATTTTATGTTGTCACATGCCCTTAAGTCTTGCATATTTGGATACATTGCAATTCATAGATATGCTGAGAGAAACTGTGGATTAATTGTGAGAATTCTTTGAGGGAGCGCCAAGACAGAAAAGATGGATGGTAGCCCTGTTTACTTTACTGGCTGTCCGGTAAATAAACAACACGTCCTACTAAATGAAGATAGAGGTGCTTTCATACGAGCCTGTTTGCACTTCTGTTGGAGGTTTCTGTCAGGGCCAGGCACCATGGACCTCTTCTGTTGGGCCGATGGGGAACATTGGGTTCTTTCAGGCTTGTAACGGTTCTATACACGCAGAAGCCAAGCAAAACGCGGCTCAGATGATCTCCAGCAAGCAGCCAAGAGGCCTGTAAACGGCAACACTGCACTGCAACAAATGTTTATGTGTCGTTGAGAAGTTTGTTGGCATGGCGGAGGGTATTGTGCGAGTTGTTGAAAATGAGAATATACAAAGTTGGAAAGTGATATAAACAGTTTCGCAAGTACTACCGACCATAAAATTGTAGAAGTGCAACACCTGCTGTATTTGCAGTCACAGCAAACACTGTTACTCTGTTTAATTCAATGAATTACAAGCGTATTTATCTCGCTTCATCTGACATCCTGGAAGAGGTTTTGTTCTTGAGCTTGTCGCAATGCATTGTGGGATTCCCTTCTCCCTAAAGGGACAGTTCACCCAAAAGGAAAATTGTGTCATTTACTCACCCTCATGTAATTTTGTACCTGTATAAATTATGAATTCTGATGAACACAGAGAAAAATATTTGGAAGAATGCTAGCAATTTTCAGTTCTGGGACATCATTGCCTACAATAGGTGGGCCCCAGAACTGTTTGTGTTCCTACATTCTTCAAAATATCTCATTTTGTGTTCAACAGAACAAAGAAATGTACAATATTTTTACTACTATGGTAGTGGATGATGTCCAAGAGCTGAAAATTGCTAACATTCTTCCAAATATCTTTCTTTGTGTTCAACAGAACAAAGAAATGTATACAGGTTTGGAACAACTCGAGGGTGAGTAAATGATGACAGTATTTTCATTATTGGGGGAACTGTTCCTTTAACCGAGACTTTCAGCAGCCAATTAAGAACAAGGTTGTTAGTCTATATTAATAAAGAGTTGTTCAATGTTTTGCTGAACTATCTACACAGGGCAGATGGCAGCTTAGAGCTTGCTGTGTCCCGATCTGACAGAACATCTATCTGGGAGCAGATCTGGTCTACAATAACTGATTTTCATACTCATTAACACACTCTGGGTCAGCCACGGTTTTCTATCACCTTCACCATCACATATCATCCAGAGGTGGCAATCACACAAAGCAGGATTCAGTGTATTCTTAGCAACCATAAATGGTTGCCAGGGACAACAGCTTGAGGCAAAGACAATGGCTTTCTCGGATCAAAACACCCCCGTCAGCACGGCTCGGTTTTCAACAGTGCCTGCGTGGCTCTCAAAGACCTCTGATGTTCTCCTTTAATAGACTTTAAAAGTTATTTCTTTGTGGTGCGGTAAAATATTAAAATTGTTTGGCTTTTTGGTATAATTTTTGGCCTTTTCTACTGAAACAACAGACAGAAACGAGTAAATGTTGCAAGCCAGATTTGAACTCGTTGCTCGTACAAAGTGGTATAACATGTAAGAGATTGCTTCAACTATGACACAATGAGTGTTATACTAAAAGTGTAGAAAAGGGCTTTACATCACTAAAGAGAAAAGGCTGTTCCAAAAATAAAATAAAAAACGTGGCTGTGTTTTTGTTCCTCCAGCAACAAGAGTTTAGGTTAATGTAGTGGTTTGTGAATGGTGTAAGGGTCTGACACGGTGGTCCCACGTTTGACCCAAGTTTGAATCTGGCTCGCATCGTTTCCCACCTCACTTTGTTTCATTTTTCTGCCTAGATTCGACTATCAAGAGCTGCTCCACAACTCCACCTTCTGCCTCGTACCTCGTGGCCGGCGCTTGGGCTCATTTCGATTCCTCGAGTCTTTGCAGGTAAGACGTTCTGTGACCTCTTTGCTCGACTCAAAACAGCCGTGTAAGCTTCAACAAGCCAACCGCATATTTAAGCAATGCAAGAAAGGTTCAACTGCACCGAGCGGATTATGAAAACAGTCAGGTCTTGAAGTCTCCCAGATAAACAGCACATTAGCCATTAAGTGGAAAAACTTCCCAGGCACATATATTCTTGGATGTCTTGGTAGAGTGTGTGAAAGGGCCGGAAGCTCGCAGAGGGTGACCTCCACTCCGCCGAGCCATGCTGAATGGATAAATCCACAGAACGGTGGGTTTGGCAGCAAGCTCGGCCCTCACACTGATTGCCCGGCCCTCCCTGGCTCTCCTTCTCTTCTTTAGTGTCTTTCCCTTCATGCTTTTCCATATAAGCCCTAGATCTTTTTTTCTTGTGAGGCGGCCAAAGCCACAGAAAGAACTGGCAATTACCAGCACTGCAGAAAGTTCTAGAACATCCCTCGACCCCTGTCATCCATGCACTGCTTCTTTCTCTCTAATCTCACAACAGCGCTCACTCCCTCCCCCTCTCTCTCTATCTCTATCTCTCCTTCTCTATGGATTTCTAGACACATTTTCATTTAATAACTGCCACGATTTGCCAACTGGGTAAGAAAAATAAACAAACCTTGTTTGAGGGATGTATGCATTTTTTCCTGAAAACAGAACAAAAAGTAGTAAGTGAAAATCTAATTGGGCTACTTCACAATACAGGTGGGAGAAATCAATATTTAGGAAGTACTGTGATATTTTACCTCACAGTACGATATCAAGATTCTAACACCAAGAATCAATGTTTTTCATTACATATTTCACACAAATATTTTTTGGGAAAAAGCGACACTTATTTCAAGTGTGTGAGATCAATGCACAAATTATTTTTACCAAATTGCAAACTCAGAACGACAACGTATGAAAAAAATCAGCTGTGAAAGTATCTAAAACCGTATTGCTATTGATCTTTATATTGTCATTGTCAAAAGGGACAATCTCAAATATGACTGAATTGTGAGAAATTTTCAAAATAAATAAAACAGATAAAGGGCAAAAGAGATCTGCCTAACTTTTCAATGTTAGCAGTCCTGCTCTACAGTACCCAGGTAAAAAAAAAAAACAAGTGCACTAAAATACACTTAATTACACCTAGTACACTTCCATAAGCAATGTGGAGAATTTAGCGGCATCTAGTGGTGAGGTTGCGAATTGCAACCAATGGCTCACTCCACACCTCCCTTTCGAAGCACTACGGTGGCTGACACAGGACTAAGATGTCATCATGTTTTTGCCTCTCTGCCGAAAGAAATAAAGTATTTACGAATCACGCTCTGTAGAGAAGTTTGTCCATTTAGTGCTACTGTAGAAATAACATGGTGAATTCCATGTAGGGGACCTGCGGTGTATGCTGATAGAAAAAGCTCATTCTAAAGTAATAAAAAAATAACGCTTCGTTTGTAAGGTCTTTAAACACCTCTGAACACATAGTTATGTATAGTATACTATATTGCATTTCTGTCAATAGATCTTCCAAAAATCAACACACTGGACCTTTATAGTGCTCTATTTTCACTCTTTCTTTACAAATTTGTACTTAATATACTAAAAATTAAAAACTATTCATGGTATCTCAAAATAGCACATTTGAGTACACTTAGATCTTCTTAAGTTTACCTTAAAGGGGTGATATGACACGGCTAAAACGAATATTATTGTTTGTTTTAGATGTAATGCAATGTGTATACACGATTTAAGGTTCAAAAACGCTGTATTTTCCACATACCGTGCATGTTTGTATCTCCTCTTTGCCCCGCATCTCTGAAACGCGCTGATTTTTACAAAGGCTCATCACTCTGAAAAGCGAGGTGTGCTATGATTGGCCAGTTAACCAGTGCGTAGTGATTGGTCGAATACTGCAAGCGTGTGACGGAAATGTAACGCCTCTTACCATATTTGGAACATCAGGTTCCAAAGCAATTGTGCTGACAGGTACGCCCACCTTACTTGCGTATACATTTTGGTAGGGCTGTGAATTGGCAAGTGCCTCCTGATACGATACATATCACGATAGATGGGTCACGGTACAATATATTGCTATGTATTTCGATACGATACACATTTGCGATATATTGCAATACATTAAATACAAAATGTAAAAAGTAGAGCTAGAAATAGAACATGCTGTGCACCACCTGGGGTTTTCTGTAAGGATAAGAGTAAAAACATCCCTTACCTCTGCAGAGTGGCCATGATGTGCGATGCATGGACCTTTAGATCAGAGGTTTGGGTTCTCAAAAAGTGGATTGCGCCCCTCAAGTGGGTAGCACAGGGGAATAAGGTGGCTCACGCAAGTCACTTGGCTGTTGTGGTGCATTACAGTTAAAACACTGAACATGGGCAGTATAAAACCCATGGTTCATCCGTGCTGTAAATGCGCTGGTGTCACATCCGTGAAAGCACAATAAATGTCATTGTTACTTTTCTTAATAAACTTTATGTCTAATGCACTGCAGTAGCCAAGTGACTTGTGTCATGACTTGCGAAGCTTACAAACAGCATTATTTTATATAACTCATTACTCCATGACTTATTTTGAAAACCGAAGCACACCCACACATCAGCTCTGAGAGCTCCAAGCGGTCTTATATTTTTCGACATGCTCGCTTCCACTTACTTTTGGCCGTATGTATATGACATGATTTAAAAAAAATATCGATAGTAGAGTTATCACCATTGATACACTATCGAAAAAAAATATTGCGATAGTTACATGTATCAATATTTTTGCACAGCCCTACATTTGGGCGGTCTTGGTCAAATCATACCACGAACTGAAGTAGATTTGTGGGGGTGTGGTTACACGAGGCGTTTCAGGCAGGTATGGGTGTGCATTTGTTTTTAGATAGAGTGTATCTTTTGTTCCGACACTTACATTTTTGAAATTTTACGTGTCTAATACATGCATGGGCAACTTATAACACACCAAAGACACAGAAAAACACGTATTCGTGCCATATGACCCCTTTAAAAAGTACTAAAAGCAAAAAGTAAGTACAAAATTAGTGCACTTTAAATACATTTAAGTGTATTTTAGTGCCGATTTTTCACCTGGGTATATGGTCCCACAAATTGACAAAATATAATTAAGATGAATGTTGCAATATATCTTGAATTAATGAAACACATTTATCATAACGAATAGCAATATTATCAAACCATGGCCCTGATTTTATCACGTTACTTGCAAATTCCTACCACTAGACTCACTCCTTGCAAAAAATGCTATAGCAACCCAGAAATGTATCAGTGCCAAGAGGGATCCATACCAGTCAAGTGCCCTCAAGCTGTCATCTAGGAGCACGAAACAAAAGTCAGACTCCTGCATCTCTGTGGGCATAACAGGCCAAGGTAGCAATCAGTCACGTGAAGCATTTTGTTGCCGTCCGCCCATGTGTCCTCTAACGCCTGTTTAGGATGAAAGCTAGGCAGCGCACTGCTAGAGGGGGTGTGTTTGATCTCGGCCCCTACTTAGGATTGCACTCTCTTGTGATTTAATTAAAAACCTCAGTGTAGACCAAAATATGAACCGAATGACGAAAACAAGACGAAAAAGGCAAACAAGGAATAAGAGAGCGAAAACAGAGCAACATCAATACGGAATAGTTAACAAGAGGGAGGGCGAGCATCAAACTTCACTTCAATAAATCATGGACCCTTGCTCCTTTCTCACCAACTACACGCCCTCCACTTCACTTTGGGGGGTAATTAACACATCAGTCTGCCTGAGTCATACAGTACATAGTCCTCCTATGAGACTTCATGCACATCCAAACAATCTTTTCATCATCACACGCTATATTCTATCTTATAACCTTGCCTAAAGGGAACAATTAAACGCACTACATCTATTTTGTGTGTATATGGGGCTAGCTTCTATTCTTTGTGGGTTCTGTTCATTGGGTACATTTCTTGTATTGTATTGTAATTCTCCGTCTCTTGTGTCTCACAGGCCGCTTGTATCCCAGTGTTACTCAGTAATGGATGGGAGTTACCTTTCTCTGATGTCATTCAATGGAACCAGGCAGTCATCGAGGGCGACGAGAGACTGTTGCTACAGGTAACACCCCCGCCTCCCCCCAAAAGGAGGACAGAAGGATAAAAGAAGTTTTTAATTACAACATATGATAATAGTTGACATTTACTTTCAACTACTTTTTTTTAGTTTAAAACTTACTAACATATAATGGATATAGTATATAGTTTTAGATGCTGTGACTCTTAATTTGTGTTTTTCTGCATTTTTAATCATCGAGTTACAGTTTATTAGAACAGTTCTGTAGTGTGACAAGTCTATTAATCTAAAAAAATAAAGAACAGGCTGACAGGTCAGTGTCTGAAGTAAATATCACATTTGATTGGCCAATAGTGGTGGGAAAAAAATTTCAGTATACTACCCTCTAAACTGTATATTTGACAAATGTCCCTCAAAACCAGTACTGGTTTCCTGTCTCTCGAATTGGTCTTTTCAGATAATCTACTAATTTGAACCTAAATCATGTTCCATGTTCATTTACTAATTTAGTTTGAAAGGTGGTTGTAGCTCAAGAAATAATAGAAATGGCGAACACATCTAACGTCAGCAATAAGATGCCGGCCGAGCGCTCGAATCAATGTAAAATAAATGATTCAATAAACCAATCAATCAATCATCAACTGTCAAGCATTAATGTTCATTATACGTTGAGCACTTACAAAAAAACTGGTTTCGCCATACCTTCTTTGCTACACCTGCACCGCAAAAGCGAGAGCCGCGTGTACTCACGACACTTACCTTTGCAGCCGTAAATAAACGCTACATTTTACGCACTAGCTTGTTGCTAATGGGTCAACGGCGCCGCCATATTGGGGAGGGCAAGACTGTCATATAAACCCATACAAGTGAACAGGAACTACCGTTTTCTGGATTAAAACACATAACGTTTACATATTTTACGTTTCGTCTCCACTTACGTGAAATGCGCAAACTAAATATGGAAAATTATTCATTGTCATAAGGTAGCCTATTGTGGAAACTCACCCATCATGCATTGGTTTGGCTTATTTTTGGTTAATATTTGTGGAGACGTCCCTAATGTGATATATTTTATATTCATGATGTGCGAATTTCGCTGTTTTTATTGTGGAATATTTTATCGTTATAATTTTAGCCAGGTAAGGAAAATAAAAGGAAAATCTCAATTAGTAAGAAAAATGTTATAATGTTTGAGTGCAGAGAGTGTACACACAAAAGCATAATGACGTAAAAGTTTGGAAGACGCTGGTGTAGTGTAACTCAGCCTTGCCGTTTTAAAGTTATTACAGATACAGCAATTAGCATCACCGGTATGTTAAATGTGACTTTGTTCCCACAGGTGCCGTCTACGGTGCGTGCTGTAGGCATTGACAGGGTGCTAGCGTTGAGACAGCGCACACAGATGCTCTGGGAAGCGTATTTCTCCTCCGTGGATAAGATCGTACTCACCACACTGGAGGTGAGAGCTGGGTCATATTAGATGTGTATACTGTGGCGTACCTGACAGAAAGGAAGGTCTGTCAGGGGAAATTAAACCAGCACATGATGCCATACATCATTAGCGCATACTTAGTCCTCTGCCCCTATGTTAATTGCTAAGGAAATGTCGATTTTGCCCAAAGTTATGGCCTAGGTGCGCCCCCTGCTGGCCAACATAGGAACTTGTCTAGTCAAGAAAAAGGGCTCATGCTGTGTAAATGGAGATAATGTCTGAAGTTTAATGTACTATATTTATATGTACTGATTTTATAATATAATGAACACTGTTGAATGCATGTTTTAGATCATAAAGGACAGAGTGTATTCCCACATCTCCAGAAATAAATTAATGTGGAATGCCTTACCTGGTGGGCTGCTGGTTCTGCCCGAGTACTCTACACACCTGGCCCACTATCCCTTCTATTACTTAAACCTTGGTAAGCAAATGATCTAAAAACTCTTTGTGTAATAAAATGTAAAGTGATTTGCATATAATGTATAGGAAATAATGTTGAATGGCCATGTTTTGAATAAAAAACTAGTATACTTTACACAGTAAAGTATGTACCGTATACTTGTTTGGAAAAAATGAATAGTTTTATGGTACACTGTTCCATATTCATATGTGTACTATTAAAAAAGTATGTATTATTAGAATAGAAAGTGTAGTATTGTCCTGATAAGAACTATTATATTTTTTTCTCTTGATGTAGGGATCAGCCCAGGTCAAGAGTTTACCGCTGTCATTCATTCCACCTCACCTCTGGTGTCCCAATCTCAGCCAATCATGAAGCTTTTGCAAGTCGTCTCCAAATCCAAATACTGCTCACAGGTACTGCAAAGCTACGGCAGAATCAGATTGGGGTCTATCAATGATAATAAATGTACAGAGAAATGTTGATATTTATTAACTTAAAATGGAATTTTGCTACCTTTGCAATGCTATTAAAGCATCTCACTGAATCTGGGTGATTTGAGCACTTGTGACATCATCACCCGAGATTTTAATACCAGCTGTAAACAGAGCCACAAGACCACCAAGCCACCAAAAAGTCATATCATCCAGTCTGGAGTTCATGCTGTGATGGTTTGTTTTCATGTCTGGGTTCTTGTCAGATCATAATCTTGTGGAACAGTGAAAAGCCGCCCCCTCACCGGAGTAAATGGCCGCCTATGCCAGTGCCCCTTACTGTCACAGATGGCAGAAGAAAAGTGAGTATCCACGCGAGAGCACAGTCAAGAAATTTCTCATTCTCTATCTCGTTTCTCACGTTCCCTGCCACGCTTTCTGTTAACAGACAAGCAGTCGTTTCTTGCCTCATGCAGCTATCGAGACTGACGCGGTTTTGAGCCTCGATGAAGACACGGTTCTGTTGACCAATGAGGTAGTGTTTTTAATCCTGCGTAAAGAAATCCAGTTACCTTGTACTTTTAGATGTAAAAAAAGACTAAGACTTTGCATTTGTATTTGTTTGTAAAACCATATAATTAGATTTTTACATTTGAGTGATGTAAGCGGTCCTTTAAAAGTTGAATTCACCCACAAAGATAAGAACTTTCATTTTGGGTAAAGAATTCCTTTACTACACGGTTTTAGGTTAAAAAGCATGAGCAATAGTCATAGTAAGTGGCAAAATATGGAAAAAGTAAGTGATATATAGATTTAGGTTAAACGGGTTAAATATAACCACATACATAGCTGATTTGTGCTTTTCCTTTCTGGCACTCAAAGATCAATTTCGCTTTCCACGTTTGGCGGAGTTTTCCTGAGAGGATTGTTGGCTACCCTCCCAGAAGCCATTTCTGGGACCCGGTTAAAAGAGCCTGGGGCTACACCTCTAAATGGACCAATGAGTACTCCATTGTCCTCACTGGAGCCGCCTTCTATCACAGGTTTTAAGTCTTTTCCGTCACGCTCGATCCAGCTCTCAAATATCATCAGGGGAGACGGTTTGCTCTTTGATTATGCCCTGATGCCTTTGTGTCTTACAGGTATTACCATCACCTGTTCTCTCACTACCTGCCCTCGTCTCTCCGTGCGCTGGTGGATCGCACCTTAAACTGTGATGATATCCTGATGAATTTCCTGGTCTCTGCTGTGACACACCTGCCACCCATCAAAGTGGCACAGAGGAAGCAATATAAAGAGATGCCCGCTCTGCAGGTGAGAATAGAGCCGAGTTTTGTGTTTAAAGGTACTTTTACAGCATGTCACGGTGATGTATTTTCTTGTTTTCCGTCTCATCTTAGGGCTCCAAGACGGCCCCTTGGGCGAACCCTGAGCACTTTACCCAGAGGCAAGAGTGTGTTAACACCTTTGCAAGCTGGTTCGGTTATATGCCTCTAGTGCACTCGCAATTTCGCCTGGACCCTGTACTCTTCAAGGACCATGTGTCTGTTTTCCGCAAGAAGTACAAAGACCTGGAGCGTGTCTGAGCCAAGCTGACAGCTCGACAGTCGGATGAGACCAGAGACGGGTCACACACTGATATAGACATTGATGGAGAGATCTGTTTCTTTCTGTCCACTAAGAGCCAGATGACTACAGCTTCTGGCTTTTGTAGGGGCCTTCCAGCTACGCTTGTGGTGGCCAATCAGAGTGCAGGAGTGAGATATACATATATGATGGTTCTCTATATTTGACTGACAGCTTCAGGGATGAGTGAAAACGCATCACAGATCTGTCAGTCATTCTTGCTGCCGTTTCATTGGGGAAGAGTTTGTAGCATGATGCTGACGGAGATGTCGACTAACACATGACAGAGTCGCCGGCAAACAACAGACTGATCACATGAACTGATAATTACATGACCAATAAAATAATTCTAAAACGCAAACTTTCTGGGTTATTTGTTAAATACACTTCCCCCCATAATCCTGCTTGTTTTAGCATCAAGTGTAACCTGTTTGTGCATCTGCCAAGGCCATGTGTTTATTAACAGATGCTGATCAGCATTTCCTTTTGAGAAATGACAAGTGTCGCCAAAGATGTTTCTTTTTTTATTTTGTATAAAACTGTTTTTAAATTCATTGAGTCCAAGCAACAAAAGAAACTTTTCCATATAAAACCAACAGTTCATTTGATTAATTTTAAGGGATTGAGAGTGTAATCCAGAGCTCAGATCTACAGTTACAGTCATTTCCACAATGACACACTCTACCTGAGAACCACAAGTGTAACACGCAACAAAAATATCAAACAACAAAATGACTAGCTCATATGTGTCATTTACATTACTTGCAGTTTGCTGAAACTCATCCTAATGCAGTGCTTTGATACACAGCTGCAAATCAGAGCATTGGGAATAAATACTGTAAATGAGAAGTCTCATCTTGTTTGTCAAGATAAAATGTGACATTAGCGCAATCAATAGATGAAAGACAGTCAGCCATATTCTTTGCAAGAGCACCCGAATTGCTTAGAAAGTTGTGGATGAGGTTTGACACAAGTCGGTCAGATGTGTACTAAGGAGCGTTGTCATTTTCTCATTGTGAGCATGGCGTTGACGTCCCAGAGTAAATTCCTCATTTGGTCCATTAGCACTTTCATCTCTTGGTTTTTCTGCCTCACTTTCTGTTAAACCAAGAATGTTATTAGAAGTTACAAATCTATCAAATGTGCAGTCATTTGGGGACTAAAATACATTTATAACAGTCCAATATGTTAGCAATATAGAACACCGTATTTAAGGAGATGCACATCCACCTTCATAACTTTTTCCTGAAGATGGATTAGCCTCCAGCTATATGAATATTTATGTCAAGTAATATTTACAGCAATGTTTTTGTATGTAATGTTATCACACTAGTAACAATAATATACGAAACAAACCTCTAGAACTTCTTGTCTTTCCTGGATAACCGCTGGACTACATGGCTCTACCCTCACAGGTGCTGTCTCCTCCCCTACATAAGGAACCAGCTAAAAGAATGCAAACAGAGAAAGGAACACAATGTAATTATGAAAATGTAATTATGAAATGCAGAAATGTCTGATGTAAGGAGTGGTAACTCAATTACCTAGGCTAGGAGCATCTCTTCTAAACTAAAGCTAAAGTATACATAGGGCTGGGCGATATATTGTAAGATTCTTATGCTCTCAGTTTCTCAATGACTAAATGCCGCCACATTCGAAAGCTAGAGGGCGCTCTAGCGCAGTAACTCCGAATATGGGAAACGGAAGAAGAGCAATAAGTTCCAGGAAATGCCTGTGGTCATATTCTATCGCTGTTCTTCAAACCTTTTCAGATATTTTCATGATAATAAAGTTGATTTATAGTAATGATGATAGACGAGTGTTGCTTTTTCAAATACACGTTATAAACGACTCAATCTCGTAGTGATTATAGATCAAGCAGACGGGCAGTACTTCCTACTGATCAAACAGCCGTAGTTCACGGAAGAGCTGTGCATAAAACATCGAATAGATTTCAGAATCGATTTAGACATGTATAATTAGCCTGAATCGCGACACAAACTGCATACAGCCCTTTTAAGTGGACATCTAAATCTCTAAAAAATATGTCTAAAAATGCCCAATCATTCCCTAAGAACGAAAAATTCTGAATTGAGGAAGTAAAAATGCAGGAAATGCATTTATATTTATTCACCACATGTGTGCTTCAAGACATGATATAGCTCCTTCCACAGTTTAAAACAAATGTTTTAGTTATAACAACATTGAGGCAATCATAGCTGGCAGCATTACAAAAGACCTTACTGCTGTTGGATCACACTGGTAAGTACTGTTGGTAATAAACATTGCAACTACAAAATCGGTAAATAGGATGCAAGTAACTGTTAGTACAATTAATCTGCTTATGAATTATTTTTACAGCTTTACTTTGCAAAGATGACACCACATGAGATGTTTGGTAAGCAGTACATATTTCTTGTTATTATATTGTAAATAATTGTCATTTCACATGTCAAGAATTGTCTTGTTGCATTGTTGAGTAGTAACAAATTCAAAATAATCTTTTGAATTTGTAGATTTAACAGTAATACTTAACATCTTAAAAATACAAAAGGGTATCCTTCCTTTTTTGAATATTAATAAGCTGTTAACAACTTCGTGCAAACACTTTCAGAATCAGTCTATCATGTTCTGTGTGATTTTTATTTTGCATGCATCCTGAAGCTTTGTATGGTGGTTGGCTGCGCTACATCTTGTTCTGTGTGTGGGTCATCAACATCTGTCTGATATTTTATATATATCATCTGCAAAAGCATCTGAACAAGATAACTGAAAAATACAAAACTGACCATGACAATATTTAAATAAGCAGGACTATGATAGCCTGAAAACATCAGGTGGCTGAAAATGAATGTACGTACACCAGAGCAAGCTAATTTAATCTTTCAAACTGATACGATGTAAAACTTGTTTTATTATGTTTTAATAAATCTCACATAATAAAGGTTCACTTAGAATGATTTAACCCTTGATTTTGTGCTATGAGTAAACTTGAAACTATATTTTTAGACCTTCTTTCTAAATGTGAATTTTGTCAATGTTTTGGATGCTAACATACTAAAAGCCAAAAAAACTTTATTTTTGACTTGCAATTTCATTAATGAATGTTTGAACTAAAAAAGCATTGCACAGAATACATCCACAAAAATGCCTATTTGTATTAACAAAATAATGGCATTTTGCGTTTACCAAACTGGTTATATTTACACATAAAAGTGAAAGTGACCTATTTGTCATATATGGTGACCCATACCCGAAATGTGACCTCTGTAATTAACCCATCCAGTGAGTAGTGAACACACGCACTGCAAGTAGTGAACACACGCACTGAAAGTTGTGAACACACATACACCCGGAGCAGTGGGCAGCCATCACTGCAGTGCTCGGGGAACGTTCAATGAGGAACTAGCAGCAGTGTTGGTGCAAAATATGCAACAGGGTGTTACAATGTACATGTGTTAGTCCTGAGTCTAAATAAAAAGACATACAGTATGTATAGCACCTTGGTCCTGGGGAAACAATGTTTTCGTTTCACTTGTACTGCACTGTTTATTGTTGAAATGACAATAAAAGCCACTTGAACTTGAACATAGAATAGGCTATAGCATACAGTACATCAAATGTATACAGTGTGTTATAAAGACAGATGGTGAACACTCACTTCTGTTGGAGATTCCTGCAGGTCAGTTGTCATCTCTACACAGCGCTCATACAGCAGACGCAGCTTACGGAAGAGAAGCGCAAGCTGCCGCAGATGATCCTGCAGCTTTCCAAAGCGGTCCTGATACGCTGCCTGGCTTTGTGTCACGCCATTGGGTAGCTAGAGGATAAAGCACATTATTCCGAAAAAAGATCAACTTAAGTATGCCTAGTCAAATTTACTAGGTATTGTTTCATCAATAAAATATATAATTATATATATAATTATAATAATCTTACCATAATTTTGTCAAAAGTATATTTTTGTACTTTTGTGGCTACTTTGAAGATGCTATAATATGATACAGTTTTTTTTATTTAACATTTTGAACATGATTGCTGTGTCACTCCATAGTTTTGATGAAAAAATATAAACACAGAATTATTGAACCTATATTTTAAAGGATAATGCAAACGTATTATAAAAATGTTGGTACATATACACACGATTGAAGAAATTAAAATGACAAACAACTTTTCTCTTGGAATTCTGCTTATTATAATAAAAAGGTTTTCAAGGAGGTGGTTGTGACAGAACTACTGTAAATCGAATCAGGCCTCTGGAATGTAATTTTATGAGGACACTGTATGATATCTAGGTCATTCCATAATTTCATGAAGGAACTAGGATGAGAATCAAAACATCCTGCAAGAACCACATCCTGTCTGCTGGAGGACTGGCACTGGAGGGCAAGTACAGATGCCCCACAATCTCATATTCAGTCAAAACTAAACACACCTGAGTTGCCCGTGTGATCTGGAAGATTTCCATTGTTCGTGTGACGATGTCTTGGACAGTCTCCTGACCAATGCGACACAAATAAACTGGAGAGATTTCGCGCAGGGCACCTTGTGGAGGCATGCCAGGCTGGGAAGGTCCTAACCCAGAAGCCATGTGTCCCTGCACTTGCTGCTGCTGAGTGGGGATAACAGGCATACCTTGACCCAGTCCCTTCTGAGGGATCGTAGCAGACATCTAAAAGCAGAAAACATCATTCAAGTACAAAATAAATCTGTGCTTCTGTGTTTGGTTTAACTGAGAAACACGATCTTTGACACTTGACACTACAATAACATTTACTTGACTTTCAAAAATGTGTTTTTCAAATTTGTATGTTTGCCTGAAATAAATGTTTAAAGTTATAACACCTGGAAAAATAAGCGTTTACGAAATAGCATGTAGACTTTATTTATTTAGTGCTACTGGACATTTTCAGACATCTAACGTTAACACATAAGACTGAATGAATTATTAGGATGAATGAACAGCGCTTTTCACTTCTGCCCTTCATATTAAGAGCACTGTATTTACGAAGAACTCAATGTAGATAACGTTACTTAACTGTGTTTAATGATGTTGCTCCTGGCCTTTAAGTAGCTGTATTCCAGAAGAAAACAGTAAACACGTCTAAATAACGATACTTCTCCACCCCGCTCGCTTTCTGTTTCAAACAGAGGTCCATTATCCGTCACTTGTTTCGTCATTTCCTGTGTTCCACTTTCCAAGTTTGATGTCACCGAAAAAAATCTCATTTTTTTTAGTGTGTGCTGGATCACATATTGACTAACCTCCACAAGTGGCAATCGACATTTTTCAAATAATTTAGTAATAATAATAATATACATGAATGTATAGGGTTGATTCAGGTAAATTGGGACAATGCCAAAAACGTTCCAGTTCTCCTGAATTCACGCTGTTTTAATTTTACCTTTGCATTTTTGTGGCGTGGTTGCTCTAAATTCCAAGGTAACACAAAACTAATATAATGTACACAATGAAAAAAGGGACTGCGTGGACTTTTAATTTAAAACGTACGCCTCCGGTGTTGAAGGAAGGTATCGCGAGATTTGTAGTCTAGTACGTAGATTCAACGTGGATGTTCAGAAAGGCATTATTCGATTATCAGGTTTGTTTACTGTATATTGTGCATATTTGTACGTTTGTTTTATTGTACGTATATTAAATTAAAACCCTTAGAACATTTATGTGTTTTGAAAATGTCTTTAATTATTTAGATTTGACTTAACGTTAACATATTCGTTTCTTTAAAATATAACACAAGAAGGCTAACGTTAACTGTAAAGTAAGACTCATTTACATCGATGTGATTTAAGATGGTATAAAATATTAAACCTGTTTACTCAATTTTGTTTACTATTCTCGTTTTGGCGTGTCTCAATTTAAACCGACTCTCGCATTGTGAGTACGTTACCTTATGTTTTTGGGGATGCGTATCTCTAAATGTAATGTGTCTAATGTAAATGTTGCGCGTCCTGAGAATGCATTTGTACCTTTACTAGTTATTAAAAGCGTTGTTGAATATTGGATGTTTATAGGTTGGCACCGGAGATGGCAGAGAATGGTTGTCATGTTAACCCAGAGGAAGTCTCTTACCACCAGCATGCACCCAATAAGGAGCCAAATGGAGCAGACGGGCCCGGTTCTGCACCTGATTCATGTGGCCTGTCCGCGTCTCAAAAGGAAGTCCTCGAGCGCTGTCTGCACGCTCTCACTAATGCAAAGAATGACAGCCACATTTTAGCAGCACTGCTTCTGGTAACTGTAGCTTAACCTCCTAATTTTCTACATTATTCCACCAAACTTTATGTTCTATAACAGATTAAGTGTGAATAATTCTATATACACAATTCTAGTGCAATATGTCAATTTGCATCTATTGCAGATCACAAGGCTGTGCCCAGCGGGCCAGCTGGATAACGGGACTCTGCATCGCATTTTTGAGGCAGTAGGTTTGAATCTTCCGGCACGCCTTCTGGTGACAGCATTCAGGGGTGGAGACAGCTCTGGGTTGCCCCCTCAGGAATTGATCTCTCTGGGTACTGCCCTGCTTGCCGCCCTCAGTACAGATGCAAACATGGCTGCTCATCCCCAACTCCTGAGCACAGTCCCTTTGATTCTGAGCATACTAGAGAACGGACCCAACTGGACAGCTGAGAAGAACTCAAGTTCTCAAAATACGAAAACCAATGATGGAGATGAAAATATCAATGATTCTCAGACAAACAAGATGACATCGTCGGATGAAAAAACATGCCCAGATCCCTCGAGCAAAGGAGATGAACCAGGTCAAGCTGGTGGGACTAAACTGGACGAGGCTTTGGCATATGACAGCTACCAGGTTGTCAACGCTGTGTGTGCTTTACCACAAGGTCCAGAGCAGCTGTTTTCCCGTGGTGCGGTTCCATCTCTATGTAGAGCTGTCCTGAAAAAACAGACTCTCAGCCAAGAAAAAGGACTTCCACTGCTTGGGCACATCTTGTCCTCCAGTGTTGGACCCCGGGCTTGGACTAAGCACTCCTCTGATCTTCTCTCACTTTTGGGTACCGTCTCCCAGAACTTCTGCAGGGTCTCAGATCAAGACAGATTAGAGATGTGCTCTCAAATACCACAGTTCCTTCCTCCACCAGGGGGCGAGTCTGTAAACCAGGAGTTTAAAGAGATTGTGGGTAATCTATGGACTTCCCTGCGACCCTTGGTTCAGGGCAAACTTAGCAAAGAGCATTTAGGTCTTGTTTTGGTATTATCTGCTTGCCTGTTGGATCTGTACGGCTGGGAGTCTGTGGGACCTCCTAAATTGTGCTGCCTGCTGGTAAACCGGGCGTGCGTGGAAGTGAGGATGGGTCTAGAAGAGCTGCCTGGAACAAAAATGTCCCCTCAGGAGCAGCACACCCTCACTGCCTGCTATCGTATCATGGAGGCTGCTATGGAGCAAGCCTGCAGCCAAGGGATGGTCTCAAATCCTGCCCAGTTACAGACAGCCATCACTGGGTTGAGTCTTCAGCAGAGCAGGCAGGTCTTGGGGGTTTTGGAAGAGGCTTTCTCGGCTGTTATTTACTATCTTAAACAGGTGAGTGTGGATGAGGTACTAAATGAATAATAAATATATAAATGTAAGTGAAGCTTTGTAAAAGCATTAATACTTGAAAATGTCTCATTTAGGTGGATCAGGCCCACTTTGATGATCTGTTTCTGTTCGCCACTTTCCGCTCACTCTGTGCTTGGCTTGCTGAAGAAACATCATGCCTGAAAGAGGATGTCATCGACCTTCTGCCTTTTCTCATTGGCTATTCTAAAAGTCACTTTAAGGGAGGAAGAATAGGAAAGGGGCTTACTGATTGGATGTCCAAAATGTCCATCAACAACAATTCACAAGATGGGATGTGGACCAAAGATGCCGCTTTGCGGTAAAACAATATTATTTCTTAATGACTGTGTGCATTTTGTAAGTATTTGAAGTATGTTGTGTATTTTACTGTAATAAACTTTTCCCTTTTGATTCAGATATCTACTCCCAGCTTTGTGTCATCTGTCTGCTGAAGATAAACCAAGACGGATTCTTCTTTCACTGGATACTCCAGCCTTGCTAGTAGATTTTCTGAGCAAGGGCTGGGGGTCTTTGAGAGGTCAAAGTGGGAAAACAATGACTCGAGATCCTGGACTGGAAACGGCATGCTCTGCTTTACTCAATTTTGCCATCACTGAGCCAGAACGAGTCAGGTATGCACAAATCAAATGTGAACTGTTAAAGGGTTACTTCATCCAAAAGTGAACATTTTTATAATTTACTCATGTTATTCCAAAACTGCATAAACAAAAGAAGTAAACTCTGTGTAAACAAAAGAAGATATTTTGAAGAATGTAACCAAGCAACACTGGCCCATTTACTTCTATTGTATGCACACAAGACCCACTGAGACGTTTCTCAAAATATCCTCTATTTGTGTTCCACAGAAGAAAGAGTCATATACAGGTTTTAAACAGCATAAGGGTGAAAAGATGATGACAGATTTTTTATTTTTGGGGGGGAACTGTCCCTTTAACACACATTTTGGGATACTTGCAAAGACAAATAGCTTGATGCACCGTTTCTTGGCATTCTCTCAGGAGTGATCCTTGTTTTCTCGCTCTTGAGACCATGCTGAGTGAGGCACTGCCTGTTCTTCTTCATAAGCCACGCCTCCTGGTCCTGGCTACTAACTGTTCCACGTTGGGTCTTATGATTGGTAGACTGAAACCAGCTTTAACAGGTACAGCCATTTTCCTGTAACAGTGATTTAGTGTATATTATTTGCACAAGTCAACTTAGTAATGTGCTATTTCATACTTTATTCAACCTTCATAAATATGAATTACAAATAGTTTTTAAGTTAACGGGTAAATAAAAGAATGGGGTCATGTTTTTTTATTCAGATTTTTTTCTTTTTTATTGTTGCTTTCTTAATGCTGGTTTTACAAACTTTTGTAGAATCTGTAGATCCCAGTCAGCGGCGTTTCTACTCTTCGGTTCTGTCATTTCTCCTGAGTGCTGTACAGTCAGAATCGGCCTCTAATCCGGCACAGATCAACGCTCTCTGGTTGGAAAACTGGGAGGAGGCTGGAGAGCTCTGGAGGCTCAGTTTGCAGGCTCTGGGTGGTTGTGTTAGGGCCCAGCCCTGGATAACCAGCCTGATCAGAGAGGAAAAATGGCTGCAAAACATCTTCACCCTGCTAGGATCCAGTGGAAAACTCCCAGACCAACATTCTCAGGATGCCCTAGAGGAGGTTTTGTGCGCCATTGCCAAGCAATGCCCTTTGTGTCTCAAAGACATCAGTATGTTGGTTAAGAGTCAAAGCTGCGGATCTCTTCAGTGTATGCCACAGCTTAGCAAAGTATTGATGGAGTAGGCCAGCGTAGCGTGTATTTAAAAAGACTGATGAAGCACTTACTGTGTTGTCTGTGTGTCATTTAACATGCAAAAAACATTTGTAATACATGCATTCTGTGGGCAAAGTCTGACTCAGAACATGAAATAAAAATATTTTTGCTTTTGAACTGATTTATTGCTATTTTTATTTACTCCTCTACAAGTGTGCCATGTCCAAAGACAACTTTGAACTATGCATCTTAAATTGAAAAGTCGTTTTAAATTAGAACGTAAGTTTATTTAATGGATGTAAATGAAAATGCATTGTTCCCAATTTTCATCGACCTGTCTTGTGTTGGTATGTCCACTAGGTGGAGTCCTTACAACAATCTTGATTAAACAAGTCGACATAATTAAATTGACAGAATAACCAAAAGCTGAATATGTGCATAGTAGGTTAGCTCTCAAACATAAAACGTGTTTGAACTCTAAACTACTACTACTAAAACATTACATATATTTGTATGCAAATACAACATTTTGACCTACACGTTTAACGCATTTCGTGTAGGCCTATCCATTCATTAAACTGAACGTCACCTATAAAAGTACTGCTAAAAACTTTGTCTAAACTTCCTTGTCAATTGTTTTAACTCCCGTTGCTTTTCCGCAAAGGTATAGCCAACTTCCGTTTTGTTAAACACTTCGATACATAGGCTATGCTTAATGCATTAACATAGACAAAAGCATACCGTGATGTGAGTACACTTCACTACATGACCACAAATGTTATTGTTGATACCATGGTTAAATGGATAAATAAAATTAGCCTATATTAGGCTAGCCTTGTTACATTTTTACAACGAATGGGTTAAATAATGTTTTTCCAGCATTGAATTTTAACGTGTTTTTTAACACATTATGAGTAATTTTGTGCTGATTTTGTGTTAACTAAATAAGGGACAACACAAATTTGAATTAAAAGTAACGAACAATGTGTTCTTCAGCTATAGACACAGAGACTTGTTCAGTTAAAGACAGTTGTACTTTTTGCGCCTTTATTCTTTTTAATGCATCACAAATGGTGATATGGGGATGGCCTTTGTTTGCCTCTAAACTTTCAGTATCTCGTTTGCCCCCATTTTTTGTCTCCCTCGTACTCCACTGTTTATCCTCCGGCCATCAACCCATATCTCTCTCTCTCTCTCTCTCTCTCTCTCTCTCTCTCTCTCTCTCTCTCCTCAACTCTTTTTGTCAATAATACTCTCATGTCTCTCTCATACCTCTCTCACCGTTCAGCTGGAAGCACACATATAGCTACTCTCTTCTCTCCTGTTCCGTGAATTCATCAGAAGATAACAATTTCATCAAAACAACATGTTGTGGAAATCAAGGAGCAAAACAGAACCTTACTGCTTACAGGTAGGCTTGGGGTTTCGTTGAATTTTTAGTGCTTTATTTCTACTTTATTGTGCATGAAGTGACGGAGTGTGTCATATGCGAGAAACTTACTAGCCTAAACATGTTTTTTTCTATGTAATGAGAAGATCGTTTTTTAATCCTCTTTGTGTATTCGTTTAACATTTAATTTAGGCTTAATCGCAGTTTACATATTTCCTGCTAGCGATTAATTTTAAATTCACAAGCGTCTCAGAAAACATAAGAAATACAGCCTTTGTTAAAATTATCTTGCGCGTGCTAAATTATTTAGCTGAAAATAATTGTTTATCTTAAAATATTTAAATGATCAATAAAGTTCAGTAGGCTAAACCATCAAATGGTTGCAACAAGGAACAGAAAAAAATAACACGGCTCACTGAAAGTAATTTTTCAACTGAATGAAGTGAATTAATTAATTTAAAGGAATTAATTAATGTCCCTTTAAGGTGGTCTACACCCGACCCCTCCCTCCACCCCACACGTAGCGCTATAAGAGCGCTCGGGTGTGATTAACGGGGCCACTCTGATATAGAGCTTCATACAGAGCGAAGTACATTCACTTATACAGTCACGGGACTTTCGGATGTCTAGTTAATGGATCAAACACATATATGAGAGAACTTGGGATTTTAATTGACAGATAGATTTTAAGGAGGCTGTAATTCTAACTGCAGAAGGCATATTAGAGCTCGGAACCTTATTCCAGATGTTGGTTCACACCTACTCGACCATGGTGAGTTAAATATTGGTGCAAAGTTGGTCTATTTTTATTCAATTCCTTATTGACATCGTTGTCATGTGATATTAGCTGAGGTCAGTGTTTGATAGCGCACAGATGCATGACATTAAGCATTTCATGATAATAGCAACCCGGGTCAATGTTAAGTTTGTATATTATATGAAAGCACAAAAGGGTCATTTTTGTAAATGTCACATGCTGCCATTGGTCTGAGGTAACAGAGTCTTTGTCTTACAATACAGAGTGTACGTTTTATTTTGCGTTTCAACAAAGAATTGAATTGTAGAAAAGTTCAACTACAGCCAAGACAGTTTTGTTTGATTTAGTTTTGAGTTTTAAGTGAGAGTTTTTCCTCAATCGGTATTTTTGTGCCAAATAGACATTTTGGTGTGTTGCCGAAAATAAACTATTGGTCGAAATGAATGAGGCTGCTAAATTGATTTGTTAAATGGTTTATTCGTTTAAATCATTGGGAAAAATATCAGAGGCACTAAAGTCATATAAGATTATAGTATAAGCAGACAAATTGCCTGTGTATTTTATATAATCCTGTAAAACAATATTTAATTTGATCTATTGTCTAAGCTTGTCAGTAATGATTGTTCTAAACCGTGGGTAGCATTAAGACCTGGCACAGAGAAGTCTTTCAATTGGATCTTTTTAGAGGATTTGTTGGGCTGTAAAAAATGTATTCGCTTCGTTATAATAAATTAATATGCTGATAGATTAACAATAATTAATTTAAAAACACCCTGAAACAAATAAAATAACATGTAGCCTATATAAAATAACATTTTTAAAATAAAATGCATTGTAATCCATACAATTTACATTACAGTAATTGTTTCATTCATTTACGTATAATAAATGAATATGGTAAATATTAATGCAATAACTGATTTTATAAGATTATGTTGATTATTTTTACACGTGAAATTCAACACTCGCTGATAGGTAATGTTAACTCACCATTATGATTTTAATTAGACCTAACTCTTTTTGAGGTCGTTAATAGTAAATAGTAAATAAAACGGATGATTTTTTTTATTCACAGGACCGTGCGGACGGACTGTCTGGCTCCTCTCCGAGCGGGCGACTGTCTCAGCTGTCCTCGCTAAACCAGGCAGCTTATTCCTCGGCTCCACCGCTCTGCCACACACCGGCCTCCGACTTTCAACCGCCCTACTTTCCACCTCCATACCACCAATCTTCACTTTCCTACACCCAGAGTCAAGACGCCGGATACCCGCACTTACCGGACCCCTATCCCTCCATCAACTCTCTCCATCAGCACCAGCAGGCAGCGTGGCACTCTCAGCGCTCTCGCTCAGAGGAAGCGGGGCTTCTCTCACAATCACACCGGGCGCTGAGTTTAGACCCGCGGAGGGAGTATCCGGGCGTACCGCGGCTTCTCCATCATGGACTGGGTGAGGGAGCAGCGGCTCTGGGTGAGGGTCCTTTAGGAATGCACGCAGTGGGTCATCACGGTCTGGATGATATTCAAGTGAGTGTAATTCCTAACGTGTCTTTAGACGAATAAATGTATCTTTAACTGACCCTCATTTTGTCTAATTTCATGAACAAGAATCTCGTTCTGTCAAAAATAAAAAAATTATCGAAATACTTAATTTGCCATTGCCATGCTATTTGTATAATAACGAATATTTTAAAATGTGAACTGATAATAACTTTGAGGTTGTGTGTCAAAGATTAAGACGTTTTTTTCGTCAACATTGTCTGCAAGCCTCTATTTCAGATATATTTTATAGTCTTATATTTATTCCTGTAAGCTTTTTCTTTTTACTTAATACATTAAAATAAATATTAATTTTTTTGTCTTATTTGATACATGATTTAAATTTCTGTGGCCATTCAAAACATGTTAAGTAAAATATATTATATTTACAATTTTACTTAGCCTATAATACATTTTACAGTGTAAAACAGATTTTACACACGATGGCGGATAACAGCCAATGTATACCCATAACATCGAAGATTTCTCTGTCTCTCTCTCTCTCTCTCTCTCTCTCTCTCTCTCTATATATATATATTTATAGCCTAACCCTAACATATAATAAACCAAACTCACTATTAAATTAGTCCTATCGGAAACTATCGCGTAAAATTAAAAAACGAATTAATTAAAGAATTTGCAGAACTTTTTCTTATTTTAATTCAATTGGTTTTCGGCTATAGTGGTTACATAGTTGTTCAAACAACTACATCTCGAGCAGGTGCAGAATGAGTTAATGTCTGTCAGGAAACTTATAGCGCGTCCAATCGGTTTCCTCGGACAATTATTCAACAAACAACTCGACTCCCTTTGATAATATGACACCAGCAACACGAGGGAGTGTGGTTGTTTAATTTGCCACAAATAAAGCTGAGAAAAAAATATATATATTTAAATATAAACATAACAAGCCTAATTAGTAGATTACGAATCCAAACACCATACGTTTCTCTTGAAAGTAAGTAATACTTTTTCTATTATTTCCTTACTTTAGTGGTCTATGTGACCAGTAATGTTCTCCAAAGCAAAAATATTAAACAGTATTCTTTCCACTTTCCAGATCTTGTTAAAATATGCTAGCAAAACAAACAATGTTTTTAGAATAAATAAGTTGTTACATTTGAATGATTAGTGTCCGATAATTGTCAAAATATTTTTAAAAGCATTTTAATTTTATTCTTCTGCACAGTAATTCAGTGTGTGATCAAATCCCATGATTTACGAGTCTAAGCTAAATAATTACATACCATAAATATTTACAGTCAATATTTGTTTTGGGAGTCAACATGACTGTTTTTTGTCACGGTCAGACTACCCCTCAAACTCTAGTCCATCTTGTTAGTGTAAAAACATTTGGTGAAAAATTACTTGTTATTTAGTCACTAAAAACGACCAAGAAAACGACAAACAATAAGCAGTGCTGTATGTTAAGATGAAGAAACTGAACCAGTATTTTACTATCTTGTTTTACCAGGGCATGGAGGAGGCATCAGCTTTGGGAATTCTGGACCATTCTGTCATCAAGAAAGGTTAGAGTCTGTACCTCTGATGCATGAGAGGGGTGACCTCTCCAGCTAGAAAACGATTTTATGTGGTGCCCGACATGATACATTAAATAATTCAACCGAGCACACACACACGCACACAAAATAATACAGCTTTGCAATTTCATTTTAAGTCGCGAAATCCCGCAGAACTCTTCCTCTGCCTTCACCCTTAAGGCAGTTGCTGTTAATGAACTGTGCATGGTCATATGAGAGAAAGAGGGGGGTTAGAAGCATGGCAAAGGGGGGAAGAGTGCAGATAATAACGTTATGAATTCAAACCATCACTATTTCCACATACCAAGAAGAACAAAAATCTTTTCTCTCAAGAAATGAGTTAATTGGTATTTGAAAACACTTTCCGTCCCCTGCAGTCTGCACGTTCACCAATTACTTTTGCATGAATCAAACTGCGTTCCGTTTGTGTAGAGCACTGTGAAATCTCAGGTATTTACAAAGCAACAGAATAAATCAATCTTATACTCAAGGGTATAGGGTGATCCCCTTGTAGAGAACGAACCAAAGGCCACGTGAATAAGTGGATGTGTTCTTGGAGTTTATGAGACGCATCCAGCAGCGCAGTGTCCACAAATCAGGGTTTTGGCTAGAAGGGATACAGCTATCTCCACTGGGCATGCGCACTTCAATACCGCATCATTTTTGTCACGCTGACAACAGTTAGTTGCTATTTTTATTATTATTGTAAGGTTAGGTTTAGGGTTGGGGTAGGTGTAGGCATTAGCTAATGTAATTTATTGTAATATTATGGCGAGATTTTGCATCACTTCTGGCCGTAGCTGTAGCCCTTCTAGCAACAACCGCAAATCAGCGCTGCGCAGCAGGGCGTAGCGAAGACGCACACACCGCCCACAAAGAGTGGAAAGACAATACTATCGCATTTTACCTCTACAAAAAGAATACAGATAATATAAACACTAACACCATGCCACCATGTGCCAATCCATGAGAAAGGGGGAGGGGATATGCGCTTCCAAAACGCCACAGTGCGCGCAAACACACTCAACAAGAAAAGCCATAAAGCTGAACAGGAATTGAGCAACCTAAATATAAACTGTACTCTAGACTTTTTGGGATATGCTAATCGTTACTTTTAAAATAAAAAATCTGTCTTTTGGGGATGTGGGTTGATCATCATAACTGTCCTTTGAAGTTATGTCCCCCACATCTTAACTATAAATCATTCATACACCCATGCAATACGCGCATGCACTGGATTTGTGTAGTGTGTTATTGAAGTGCGCTTGAAAATCCAGCCCACACAGATGTGGCCTACGAAAATAAGCGATTACACACAGGGCTAATCTTATAAAAACAAATGAAGGGTTTTGGGGATGATGTAACAAAGATCTTTGAGCTCAAATGTAAAACCAGTGAAGTCTGTTCTTTCGTAAACAGTACAATTATTAGTCTGAATGAAGATTTATGTGTTCATTTAAAAAAGACATTGGATGGCTGGAAAAAAGCATAATAAATATTCACTGTGTCAGGTTAAAACGTTTAAATACTAAACAGCACAATTTTCGCTTTTAATTTTCGCTATTTTATAAATCGTGTAATTTTTCACAATATCGTCGTTGGGTTCATTATAAAGTCAGATTTGTATCGAGGCAGAAAACTTTAATTATAAGCACAAATAAAAACACGAAAATGGTTTTGTGCACAACAGATGGAATACAGTCTTTCCCTATGGAGATGCAACACCCATTTCAAAATAAGAGTGAGAAACCGACATGAAACACTGTCATTACTGAGACAACAGATGTCAACCTGTGGGAGAGCAAACAACCAAACTGACTTTGACTAAAAAGGTTTTCATAACAGCAGGCCAACTCCAAAAGCACAAATTAGCACATTTCTATGAATCTAATTGTCACTGCTTTAAAAACAAGACACTGTTCTCATGAGATTTAGGGTAATTCTGGCACTAGTACCTTAAACCTCTTTCCTCTTTTCTATAGTTCCTCTCCCGTCAAAGCTAAATGGCTCAACGGTCTCTGCCCTGTCCCTTACTAAAGATGGTCTGGGCCTGGGGTGTGTGTCGAACCCGGCAGAGGTTTTCTGCTCTGTCCCCGGCCGTTTGTCCCTCCTCAGCTCCACCTCTAAGTACAAGGTCACAGTTGGAGAGGTGCAGAGACGTCTTGCCCCACCTGAGTGCCTCAATGCCTCGCTGCTTGGAGGAGTCCTGCGCAGGTAAATGGAGGAATGTCAAATATAATCATTTATATTGCATGTGTAATCACAGAAGAAACTCGTTTTTGACAAGACGAAAGTGTACTTTTTGAGAATTACAGAAATGTTTGGTACTACAAATAGAGTGGAGCTCAAAAGGCCAAAAAAGCGTTTATTTAGCAAGGATCTCATTTAAAGGGATGCACCAAAACAAATGTTGTCAACATTTATTCACTCTTGTTTGGTTCAAAACATGTATGTGATTCTTTTCTCAGTGGAACACAAAAGAAGATATTTTAAGAAATGTCTCAGTGGTTTTGTGGCCATACAATAGAAGTCAGTGGGAGCAGGTGTTGTTTGGTTGCCAACATTCTTCAAAATATCTTCTTTTGTGTTCTGCAGTAGAAAGTGAGTCATACAGGTTTGGAATGACATGAGGTAAATGATGACATAATTTTGATTTTTTGGATGAACTAACCTTTTGATACCATTTCTTTTTCATGACAATTGTGATTATTACTAAACAATAAACACAAGTTGACAAACCTTAGAAAATGTGGACTTTGACTTTAAAACCTCACTGTATAGATACTGTACAGAATCTAAATATTAGGATTCATTTTGACAGTAAGACCAGACGTGTGCTGCACAAACAGACATTCTTGATGAATCTGAGGTGTTAATCTTTTCCACCTCTCCTCACTCAGAGCCAAATCAAAAAACGGCGGCCGCTGTCTGCGAGAACGTCTGGAGAAGATCGGTCTCAACCTGCCCGCCGGCCGCCGAAAGGCAGCCAACGTCACACTCCTCACGGCACTGGTGGAAGGTACTGAAACATTTCATCAAACCCAGACACATATTATCACATTATCTCCACTGCTTTCCTACAATCTCGTACCTGCTGCTGTAATTGTCCCAAACTCAGCACATGCACTATATAATCAGCCCCTTAGGTTAGCAAATTTCTGAAAGGAACGTATATGTTAATGTGAGTGTACAATAACTTCCTAGGGAGTGATAACTTAAAAATTTTAACACAATGCAAGGAGTCATTTTAAGATGTTCAGGCTATTATCACCTCAACGTCTCAACGTTTTTTTTCTCAGGTGAAGCGGTTCATCTTGCACGGGACTTTGGGTACGTGTGCGAGACCGAGTTTCCAGCCCGGGCCACAGCAGAGTATCTGTGCAGACAAACCAACCCGGAACAGTTGCCCACACGACGCAGTATGTTGCTGGCCACCAAGTGAGTACCGGAGATTCCTAAGATTCATGGGGGTTAAACTGTTTTATTCAAAAATAGGTTTACTACACAAAGTTTTCACTAGACCTGAGTATTTATGGTAGACTTTGATACTAGTTGCTATAAATCTTTTAATTTTTTTCTCAGAGGTATGGTATTTCAAGTAAATAAGTAAAAGTTTGTTTGGAATGATGGTGAATTGTGCAAAGACTAGAAACGTAATAAGAAATTCATTTTAATTTCATACTTATGTGACAAAAATAGATATTACAGAAAATAACTAAGAACCACTTAACAGCACAGAATTTGTTTAACTTATTTGTGAATACATAATCTCTTGGAGCTTCATTCAGCTTTTTACCACCAATTTAAAGGCACATACACACTCTCACCCCTCTTTTCACGTCTACAGGGAGATTTGCAAAGAGTTCATGGATCTGATGTCACAGGACAGGTCGCCGTTGGGTGGCACCCGCCCCACCCCCTGCCTGGAGCCCGGGGTGCAAAGCAGCCTGACCCACTTCAGCCTCCTCACCCACGGATTTGGCACGCCCGCCATCTGCGCCGCCCTATCGGCCTTCCAGAGCTACTTGCTAGAGGCCCTAAAACTGCTGGATAAAGGGGAGGGAGGAAAGAGCCACCATGACAAAGAAATAAAGCACCGCAAATGAACACTTTGGAAAAAGACAGTGCTGTTTCTGGGCCCTTCCTCACTTTTAGGAGTGTATGAGTGTATTTATGTGTATGAATGTGTGTGTCAGCCAACTGATTTACATGCAGTATCTTGCTGCCGGGTTCAGATTTTGCGCCGACACAGATCACAGAAACGCAAGCCAGTATGGAATGGTTACATTCGTGTCTGATGAAATCTGAGGTCTCCCAGGAGATGCAGGAAATGCAACAATTTTTGATACACACTGCATGTGGACCACAAACTCCCTCTGGATCCTCGGGATGAGAAGACTGATATTTGTGTTCTCTGGAGACCGGGGCCCAAAACCAATCACACATGGCACGGACAATTAGAGTTGGGGTGGCAATTTATGTATTAAACAACGAATTTGTAAAATGTCATTTTGTACTTCATGTTCTGTTTATTATTAATGTTATTGGTATTCTTATTGATGTATTGCAATGTAAATGTAATATATTATTAAAGCAAAACCAACAAACTGCTTTATGCAAAGAATATGAATTGAAGTTATTTTGAAATGCGAGGTTTGCAAATTCTGTTTTTAGCAACACTAAACAGAAAAAATTATATTTACTATAGTAAAGTGCAGTAAACTGTAGTATGCTGTGGTATTTTACAGCATGTATAGCACTCTGTACTATTAATTATAGTAAATTAATAAACTGTAGTAATATTTATGCTGGCAAGGTCCAATAACACTATGGTATCTAGGAATTTTACTATAGTTTACTACAGTAAATACTAAAAGTATACTGAAGTATTTTTCATGTGGTGTAAATCGATGGGCCACAGTGTTAAATAAGCATATTAAAGAAATAGTTCATTCAAAAATAAAAATTATGTAATTGTTTATTTACCCTCCAAACCTGTACGAATTCATTTTTTATGTGAAACAGAAAAAAAAGTTATTTTGAGAAAATAGTGGTTTTGTGTCTATACAATTAAAGTCAATGGATGCCAATATTGTTTGGTTTCCAACGTTCTTCAAAATATATTTTGTGTTCGGCAGAAAAAAAGAAACCAAACAGGTTCGGAATGGGATGAGGGTAAATAAATGATGGATTCTTTTCGGTTCAACTATCCCTTTAGCATGGAAAAAAGACACCCATCACTTTTAGGATTTGCAAATCACAGAAAACCCCTTGCATGAGTATATTTTATACACTAACCAGGTGGCTCTTTACCTTTTATAAATGGACTTGTTGGTGCGGTGCAAGTCTGGCGTGATTACAAAATTAGCGTGATACAAATTGAACACCCAGGGGGGAAGTTTGAATTTTCTAGCCCTATTTGCTAAAGGCAGGGTGACATTACCCACACCAAAACCTCAATGTAACACAGTGGCAAATCCAGCAGAATTACCTCTGAGATAAAACAGTCCTGACCACTAACCTCCGGGGGCTCGGCAATCACTACAGTGGCAGAACGCAGCTAAACAGTTGCTAGGCTCTCTGTTCTCTCCTCTCTCACCCCATCTGTCACTCTACCTTTCTTCGTCTGCTCAGGGGCCTGCATCTCCATACCTGCCCCCCTGCCAGCTCTCACTCACACAGGCACACACACGTACCCATCCTTAGTGTCAATTACCCGCTCCCCCTTTCCATGACCCCCCACCCATCTCTCTGACACTCAGCAGGGCTGCTCTGCATTTCTCTTTGCCTGCAGGCGAACATATGCTGCTCGTCCCTTTAGATTCCGGTGTGTTCAGGAGAGAGGGATTGTTTAATGTTTATTAATCACCTGTCTGTGGAGGAGAGAGGGGAAGGAGGCGCGCAAACGCACGCGAGCCGAGTGTAAAAACACTTGTGTACAAAGGAGTAAGGAAACAAGTACACATCCAAACATAGCAGAAGCGCACGTCTCTTTTTTTAAATCCCTTTTTGCCAACTTTGCAGCATGACACAAATAGACCTGACAAACTTTTGAGTGTGTTTTTGTGTAACAAAGTGCAGGAAGTGATTGGGTAGTTGATATATTATATATTATACACGTGTCCTTTGGTATGACATAACTAACAATGAAGATATATCTCTCTTATGCTGTTTAATATGTAAAAAATAAACATTCATAATATAAATATTATATTATTAAAGGTTTGTTTTCTAAATTTTGGTCACACTATATGACACAACTACCCGATTAAATCTGAGATATACATTTGAATGTAAATATGCCTTAATTCATTAATAAAGCCAAAATAAGATTGTTTATCTAACAGGAATTTTTGTTTTATTAGAGCACAGAGGGTTACATTTGCAATATAAAAGAGTGTGACCAGAGGGGAATAACAGTAGTTGCTCATTTGGGGTCTGCGGAAAGCTTCTCCATGTCATGAATGCCGTCCTTGTCAATCAAACGGACAGTGAAAGAATGCAGGTTCAGGATGAAACGTTTGTTGAGCTGTGGGAGGAAAAGAAGACATCAAAAAAGTTATATAAGGTTACAAACTCAAAGCTTAAAGCTTATACTTGGTATCACATAATAAATAAATCAATATCACATGATATAAAAGTATTACAGCAATGTGCAAAAATACATTTACCTAAAATATATCACAGCTGTCCTTCTGAAGCCTTGTATTTCTTGATTTTTATTTTTTGCCATAAATCATTATTATTATTTACCCTTTATTATTTAACAACTAAAGATTTTAATCCTTTAAAAAAGTATAGTGTTTTTTTCCATTTCCTTAAAAAACAGCGAATTTGGACCTAAGTTTCAGAAGGACAGCAACGATATACTGATTTATATCAGGTCTCAAAATGTCAGGTGAAATACAAGTTAAAATGTTCATGTCACAATAACAGATTTTCCTGGCCAAAAGATTCACAATAACGATGTCATCACTATTAAAATAAAATATATAAATGTCAGTCAAATCATTTTTCCTTTTTTGGCCAATTAATCATACTCAAAATAAAATAATATAAAAGGCAAAGACAATATATATGCATTGTGGCTGTTAAGACAAAATATTAAATGGGTGAAATACCACCCCAAACTATATTGAAGTGTCAACCAGATTATTAATATTTGCATTAGTTAATGCTAATGCAAAGATTTTAAGATTGTAAAGGTCTTCTAAATTTCATATAATACAACATTACACCATGTTAAATTATATTATGACTTATTGATATTATGATGAATCTTTCACATCTGAGAACAGTATACAAGTATAAGTGCCTGTTTAGAGAAGTTTCAGATATGGACTACATTTAATACTCGACTAATAATCTAATATCATACATCATTTCAGAATCTTTAATAAACTGACCGTGCACAAAAATTTAAGAAGTAGAATAGAAGGATTGGGTGGAAATGGACAGTCTTGCAGAATAACTAAATTTAAGTGCTTTTTTACTAGTCAGCAAACCTTATGGAATCAATTTTGTGGATGAACAAACCAGCACAAGGAAAACATACAGTCAGTACACTACACAACTTACCTCTTCTATACACTTCTTCAGCAGATCCACGGCCTCCTCACGGGTCAGATCTGTAGTACATACATACAAATATGTTAAGAATAAACAACTAAACAAGTTTATTAAAAAATAATGATCTTTTTCAGGTGGTTGATATTTACCTGGTCTGTAGTATCGGTCCAGGATGGAGAGGGTGAGGAAAGCACCGTATCCATGTGCAGCAAAAGGGGCTTTGGCAAGTGCTGACAGGTAGTCCATGTAGTACAGGCCGGGACCATCAGTTTCATCATATCCTGCTAAGAGCAGGTTCACATGATATGGAGTCTAAAAAAAAGAGATCATTCAAAACGAATGAATATGCCAAATAAATAAGGGACAATGTAAGGGTCATTCAGTCATTAGAACAAAATAAACCCCTGAGAGGATCAGAAGGACCTCGACGGGTAACACTGACAAGATTTAATATTCAGTAACATGAACCTGATATCTCTCAGCCACAACTACATTACAGTAATTCACAAGTCAATCACCTATTTACAGTACCCAATTGAAAACACCTACAATCATATCAAACTTTTACATTGGCAGAAGTGGAAGCATTAGATGGAAGTAGATAGCGAGAGAAAAAGAGAGAGGAAAGCGCAGGGAGGGGTGTGAAACAGCCGAGAAAGGGGAGGGAGGGGAGTGTGGAGCGGTCTGGGGGGGGGGTCGCTGGTGTCACCAGCAGTGTGACATCTGCAGGAAGAAGGCACCCCTGCTGCCGCGAGCACCTACCCACCTCCTCTCTCCTCTCCTCCATCTCCCGCCCTCACCCTGATGCCCTGGAGTGATGCCAGCTCTCATTAAAACTTCTTTAAGTCCTCTTCCTCCTATCTCGCTCTCGCGCTCTCGATCTCCTCGCACAAAACTCTGAAACTACTCTCACTTTCCAGCACGTATACCGTCTCAGATACTGAGATTTCAACCACGTTCTGCTATCACCTTAACGTTCGTGCTGTAGGGAAGAAGGTGAAATTTGTCATTTTGCCATGTTTAAATACTTTGCCTAGTTTAGTGTGAAGTTTAAAGGAATAGTACACCCAAAAATAACAATTCTGTCAACATTTACTCACTCTCTTATCATTTCAAACCTGTATGACTTTCTTTTGCGTAGCACAAAAGATGATATTTTGAAGAATGTTGGTAACCGAACAACAGCGGTTCCCATTGACTTCTATTGTCTGGACACAAAACCAATGTAAGTCAATGGATACCGCTGTTGTTCGGTTGCCAACGTTCTTCAAAATATCTTCTTTTGTGTTCTGCAGAAGAAACAAAGTCATACAGGTTTGGAACGAGATGAGTGTGAGTAAATGATGACACAATTATAATTTTTGGGTGAACTATCCCTTTAAGGCCGAGTTCCCAAAGATGCTTTAAAAGCGGTTTTGTTAGGTTGTGCGGCCTAATGTGGCTTCTGGTTTCCCAATGAGGTAAAACTGGGGCTGGATTAGCAGAAAAAATGATCCGAGCCATGTCTAAGAACCAAAATATCATGGAAATCCTGGAGTCACTTTGGCCCATAAGCAACTAACACTTTTTTAACCTAAAAAATATTCAAGTTGTATTGCAATTGACAAAAAATACAAATTCAAACTTTGATTTCAGGGTTTTAATTACACAGTACAGCAGTGAATCTATAACACTCGGTCCAGATCCTCACAGCAGTGCGAATAAAACTAGAACATCTCCACCTCAACCCACCTGAGAGGCTTCTATCGGATCTGGCCGCCCTCTGTTCTCTGCGGCTCTCTGGGGCACGTTTGGGTGAGTAAACACCCCCTAGAGATGCTCACCTATGCAATATGGTTCACTCCCAGCAGTGTGGTTTAAAAGAACGGATGCTTGTTGAAAGACAAGATTTGAGTTTGTGTTATATTCCCCCGAGCGTCATCTACCCCATCTTTATAAAATCAACACCTGTTTCACGCATTCTCCACCTGCCTCGTGAACTACAGTACAAGCACAAGAGCCCATCACCTGTGTCCCAGTGTAAAAAAGAGGGACAGTAAAAAACAGCTTTGTCTGATGAATATAAAGATTGATAATAGTATTGTATCATTTATTCTTCTATTGGTCTCACGCTTTCATCTTCTGTGGCTGTGTTCCCCATCCCTTGCCTACTGCCCCAGGACATGTTCTCGTCTTTGGCATCTCTGCCCAATCTGCCGTATTAATTGTTCATCTGTAGGGGAACAGGGGAATGCCTCGCAATATGGCACCAGTAATTATTTGTGCCAGTGTGTTGGGAGAGAACGAGGGCCAATAATATTTCAAGCGTGCCAATAAAGGCAAACTGTTGCTGGACGGTTCTGTGCAGAGCTCGAGGGGAAGTTGGACGCGCTCGTGATTTCAAAACAAAGGCACGATACATAAAACAATCACAGAAATGCAGGTTTGGCTTTAAAGAGTTGGTTTAAACTCCCGTATGTTGGTATCTATGTGGACTCTATTATGAGGAATCAGTGCTTCGCAGTTTAAACAGATTTATCCGCCTTTTCCTTCTCTCTGTGTGAAAATCCGTCTGAGGAGACTTTCAAACTCCAGGGGAGCCCCAAAGGCCCAGTTGTTTTTTTAGAAACCTGGTGCTTAAAGCGTGCATGACATCTTTCTCATTTAAACATCCCGAAGGGTTTGAGCACAGATGAGAAAAGGATCTACAATGTAAACCGTCAATTAAATAAAACAAAAATTTGCTAGATTACACAATTACCCATAATCCGTTTTTTTAAATGAGACTTGAGAGAACAAAAACCCTTGCATTTAATATTTTTACAGTTGAGGAACTGAGGCAGTATGCAAGTATAAATATGTGAACAAAACAATCTATTACAGTCAATGCTTTAAGGAAAATTAGAGAGCAAATATTGAAGAAATAGACCAAGGTTATCTTCTTCAAGCTAAGAAAGGCAGAGGACACTAAGGCAAGCTAAAAGCGCGCTGACTTATGAACTTGTAGCACTTCCTCGGCCCCAAGAGCCCACCCCTCCCGCCCTCACCCCCCTTTCGCTCACTCTAATTGTTTTTGTAATCATTTTCTTCACTCTGCTATTGTGACAGGAGGCAGTTACACTCTTCCTAACAAATTAACACACACACAACCAGACAAAAGAGGCAGGATGGCGACAAGCCCATTTTTGGACAGATGGGTGCGCTCCACGTTGCCCTCAGTTTAACACACAAACACATACATTTGGAAAAATTCTCAAATAGGCAGGAGGCGCAGGTGTCGACGACCTCTGAGACTCTGATATCAACACTAGACATTCAAAATATAATGGCATCAGTTTCCTTTTTATACTAATTAAATACCAGTTGCAGGCATTCAGATATGCACTTTACTGTCTGTGCCATTTAATAAAACGCACCAAAAAGAACTGAACACGAACTAAAAATAAATACCTGTTTTAATGTCTTAATGCCACTAGTTTTTTGTGAAATCAATTTGTGAATGGGATGTTATATTTTCTCTGCATGTAAAAAAAAATTCAGTAGTATTTTAACATACAGCAGCTTCATCAACAACACTTCTGCATTGATTTTATATGTAGATGGAGCAGAAAAGGGAACAATGAATCAGATTTTTTTCCACCTGCAACCCAAAATTTTAATCTGCTGCTGCCATTGTTGCTTTAGATATATACACAATATTCACAAACTTTCCGATATTGAAACAAATGTAAAATTACTGATATGGATCAAAGAAAATCCAGAGCATGAATGTGAAGGTACTGGACCCACCCGACTGCGCAGATAGTCTGCAAGGTTTTTCCTTGTGAAGTTTGCAGCTGCTGATGGACTTAGCTCATATCCTGATAAAAAGAAAAATAGAAATCTGGATGAACGAAAAAAACAACAGAAACAACTGTCTGAGTCTTTAAGACAACATTGCAAGAGTATGACTACATAAAAACTCATATTCAAATGTATCACAAAAATAAATTAATAAATTAACATATACCATACTTTCCATACATACCATAAAAACCAAAAACAGTTCAACTTTAGCAGGGATTATTATAAAAATGCATGCTTACCATTTCTCATTTTATAAAGCTGGACATTTTTCTGAATGTATTCTGCAAACTGTACTGTGTCTCCAGCTTCACCCACACACAGGAGCAAGATCTTCTCACTGAGCTTGAACATCTTGTCATAATCTGTCAAATATAAAAAACGTCATGTTTACATCACAATATATTTGACGTCATCTGTTTATATGAACGCGTGTTACGGTACTTACTGTAACATGATGCGTTTACAAAGTATTAGCTGTCGTAATAAATTAAGGTACAGGTACAAAAACTATACTTTATACAATACCATTGGTTTTGTATAAAATCACTTGCGTTTTAATATTTCTCATGCATAAATATGCGAAATAAATAAAGTTAATAATAATGTATAGAAAGTATTGAGGTTGACTTCATACTTTCACTTTCATAACTAAATCGCAAACTCATTCTATCACAACTGACACTCGCGGAAAAGTGTTGGCAGAAGAGGTTGAATAAGATTTCATATACCGTGAACACCTCCACTGAATATATAAATATGTAAATCACTTCAACGCACAAACTGTGTTAGCTCAGGATAGCTAACACTAAACGACTTACACTTCAGTTCACATTTATTCTAAAATAAGCAAACGTATTTGCATATATTACGTAACTGTATAAACAGTTAAACGTATTCAATTACTTGTTTGAACAGGTCTATTATTGAGTTTTGGCGTTATTTTATTTCCGGCTGTTAGCGCGATGCTAACATGCTAAAACACATCTGCTAAACTCACCGTGTTTCATCTGTATTATACTACTGGCTGCTACATTATCTGCTGCGACCAAGACAAAGTCCGGCCCTTGTATCCCAATCAGGTATTCCATGCCGTGAACTGAATTAACAGTAAACTAACCACACTGTTCTTCGGTAATGGACTGGTAGTGCAACTCAATCAGATATTACACAGCAAAAGATGAAAGCAGTCACCGGTGGCGCACTGTTCATACGTCATGAGAGAGCGTCTTTTCTAATGTCACGTGACAGTAATCTGACAGGGCAAGATGATATTTGGCCAGAAAGTAACATTCTGACATGAATGAAGAATATTAGACTTGAAAGAGGACTGTAAATGACAAAAATATACATTTAAAAAAGTTAAATACAGGTCAAGATTGAATGGTAGGTTTTCTAGTTAGCATTAGCGTTAAAGTTTTCAATGGGTCAACATTGCTATTTGGCAGTACAATGTATTGTTACAAAAGCTTTTCAAAAATCCATAGCCTGTTCGATAATCATGAATGGATGTAAAAATTTGTCCGTATAAAAAAGTGTGATGAGCCTAATATAAATTTATAAATTGATTATGTATCGATATATATCAATTACATTTTAATTTTGTTAATTAATTTAGTCAATAATCATCTCCAAAACTAAAATATCCAAGACATGTTTTATTTGTTAAATGCTCTTCATTAAAGACCATAGTGTTTATTATCTTTACTACACAACTTAACATGAGTATAAATGATTGATCGTGTTGCTCAGGCAGGTGATTTCAGATATTGTATACACAACCAGCTGCAGCAGAACGTCTATGGCCTCCATCCACTGCAAAGACTTCTATTCAGGTTCATTAGTTTTGGTTCTTTGTGTCCCTTTCCTATACTGTGCATGGTGTTCCTAGCACATCATAAGTGCAAAACCTATTGAAAATCAGTGGGGTGTATGTATAGTTAAGAAAAGTATCTTCCTTTTCTGAGAGCTTGCACTCTCTGTACCAGTTTGTTCATAAAGTTATATATTTTCACTGTAGCATTTGTTATTGAATTATTTTGTATAAATTGCATATTCATGTGATGAAAGTATATTTTTTTCTTCCCTTTCTATCGGTCTCTCCTTCAGCGGTTGTCACTGGTTCAGCCTGACTGCTTCGTTAGGACTCATCATTTGCATTCAGATTAATTATCTAATTACCGACAAATGTCCGGCGGCCACCCCGCACTCCAGCTCATCAGCTCTGCGCCTGTAATTATTTTAATCATTTACTTTCATCTGGAGTGTTCCTGCCATACTCCTGTGTTTAGAGGCCATTCTTAATTACCCTGCCAAGACACTCTTCCCCTCTTTTCATGTGAGGGAAAGGGGCAGAGAGAGAGGGGGAGATAGAGAGAGCCCGACGGGGACAGAATCCAGGAATCTTGACAGCATCATAAAAGCTCCAAGCTCCGCTGGTTGTTCACTCTTGTCTTTTTCCCCACTCAACTTCTCTCTCTCTCTCTTTTTGTCTGTCTCTGACTCCACACCCAACCCACATCCTTCTCCAATTTTAACTATTTCTCTCTCCAACTCGCACTCTCTCCCTTTCGCCCCCCATCACCCTCCTCACTTCCTCTAGTTCTCCCTTTATCGCAAGCACACACAGGAATCGCCTCCGGGGCCCAGTGCTTTGACTACTAATACACTCACACACACAGTGACATACATCATGCAACACGCTCCCTGCGCATTATCTGTTTGGAAAATCTATACACCTCTCCGTCTGCAGTGTCTCTTTATTTAGATACCGTCAGCGTGCTGCTCGGCTGGATCTGGTTTGTGTCTGGTTGTCGTTGGCTCAGTTTCTGCCATCGCCGCTTTCACTGTTGTGCCCTTTCAGCAATTGTGAGACTCACAGCACTGGTGAAAATACATAAACTGTAATTGGGGCCCTTGGCTGTTTGTGCGTTTTTCTCACTTTGGAAACCCTAAATGTCTGGATGGCTGTGTTGGAAACACTGATGCTTTATTTTAATTACAAGTGTAAAAATCTGTTTTTAGTCATGGGTTTTTAAAACAGCACTTGACCATAGAACCGAAATGAAGATTAACAAAAGCCATATAATAAAGTGTTCAAAGGGCTATTCTGGAGGAACAGTATCTGCTTCATCCAGATAAAAATTGGTTTGTACTTTCTGTTGTTCTAATTTGAGATCAATTCAGCCACACACTTTGCAGAAAAGGAGCAAGACTGAGCTTTCAGAGACACATTGTTTCTGCCATGGCTCCAGAGGGAACCCGTCTGAGTTTGGGGATTATGGACTCATGGCCCAAGGGTAGTTTGTTAAAACTGGGGCATGTTTTGAACTCAGATTAACAGTATAGGTGGAGGATGCAGGGTAGAGCAAATTAATAGTATTCATGGTTTTTGTGTGGGCCCCCACTTCAATTATTGAAGGTGAAATCTGGAGTTTCCTATCTACAGTGTTATAAATAGTTCATGACGCAGTGTGTCTGTGTGTGTGTGTGTGGGGGGGGCATCACACAATGTGTTGTACTACATTCATCTCTTCTAACTTTACTTAATAAAACCCAGAACAAAGGGTGCAACAGGGAAATATGATGAGAACGCGCCGATGTCTTAGGAGCGTGTTTTAAATTGTAATTTCCACATTTGCATTCTTGAAGAAAACGCAACGCACCGCTTTTTCGGTTTAATCTGCAATTTCACGGCGCTGAGAGAGGCTCGGGTTGAGTTCTTTGTTTCGGCCTGTCGTCGTTTAGCGGCGCTTTGCTTTTGTTAAGTGGCAGAGGGCGTCGATAGGACCTGGGCACGAGAGGGACCACTTCATCTGCAGGGGTGAAAAAGAGCAAGCTAAATGGAAGTGACAGCCTCTGAAAAAATTCCTACCGGCAGCTGGGAGGATTTGACATGGCGAGCTCCCCCACCACCATCGGCCCTGTGACCCCCGTGCCTGGCACACGCACCTGCCGCTCCGAGGCGCGCTTTCACCGGCGGAGAGATTATCGCGGGGCGTGGTGTGGTCGACCCGTCCTCAATGAAGTCCTGTGAAAACCCCCTTATGCGTGAAAGAGCCCCCATTCAAGCGCCTTTGTTCAACACATTTTTATGGGAAAACATTGGGCATTATGAGGTTTTGGGATTTACATGGAACTCCATAGAGGGGTATAATCCTTTCAAGCAGCAAACGAATAAAAGTTTAAACCTGCTGTTTTCATATTTATTAGCTGGTTAAAGCAGACGACGCAGCTGATCCCTCTTCAACCAACAGGCCTTTAAGTGCACTTCACACCATAAACGGGACCATCATTAAGATGTTTACGCAATAATATTACAAAACCAGATTTTTGTTACTTTATGAAAGTTTATTACAATGTATGTACTACTATGCTTTTTTTCTATACAGTACATAAAAGGACATTACTTTGTATGTCATTGTTATTGTATCATGTATTGATATGTTTTCTCTTTATTATATCTTTTTTCTATCTATCTATCTATCTATCTATCTATCTATCTATCTATCTATCTATCTATCTATCTATCTATCTATCTATCTATCTATCTATCTATCTATCTATCTATCTATCTATCTATCTATCTATCTACCTACCTACCTACCTACCTACCTACCTACCTACCTACCTATCGTCTTTTTTCCTTGACAGATCCTAATCATGGACAGACCCTAAGGCTGTCAACATTCCAGCCGACTCTCTGCCACCCCTTCTCTGTCCAAGCTGATTGTTTCCACGCCAGTGGAGTTCTAGAGGCGATCTCACTGTCACACTGCATCATAAAGAGGGAAAGATGAGAAGAGAGGGAAGAGAGAGGGAAAAAGAAAGAGTTTAAAATCTTTGAGGGCACACATGCCTACGGACATGCGTTACTAGCGTTGACGCTTATTTACTCGATTGTGATTTAGAGTGACCCCTAGTGTTAAAACAGGTTTAATGCATCTATAGGGCAAAAGGTCGTTTGCTGTCTAAAATTCGTTTGCAGAATTTTTCCTGGGTATATTTAAGGAATTACACATTAAAATGTTAATCTTATTAAATTGTCAGTTGGAAACCATTTTTATCTGCGACGCACGGTGCGCAAAAAGTTGTGAGATTTTAACAAGGGTCAGAAATAGAAATAATCTAATTTATGAAAGTATTCCAGTTTATGCGTTAAATGCTGTTAAATAAGTAAAGTAGAAACTTAACATGACTTTCGAAGTGTAGTATATTTCTGTGTAAAAAAACACTGAATCAGCAGCTCTGCACCTGGAAACACACTCGTGTCGTATCTCCTCGGGTGGAGAGACGTTCTCACCGGTGCCGTTATTCGCGCCCAGCGGGAACCTTCTCACTCAGCGGTTTGTCCCACTGCCTTATACAGTGTGGCTGTTGCATATTTTTTGAATGCTTTCTGGGTGAAGAAACGCCGGGTGAGATCAAAAATCACTGATGAACTATCAGCATCAACAGTTCGCGCCTTTCTATAACTCCTACAAAAAAGGATACATATAGTCTATTGCCATGAAAATAAACTTTTGATTACAAATTGGTGGATACGGTTTTCTATTACAGTTTTTCTCAGTCGCTTTGGAGCATTTCTCGAATCATTCTTAAAATTAGCTAAATAATATGTGCATTTCGCAGAACAATTTGTACAAACTGCACAACATCATGGATTTCCTGCAAAAGTGTGTAACTTGTTCGAAATCCTCAGTTCATCTCTCAAAATTACATTTTTTACATCAGTGAACATGTCAGTCCCATGAAAATGGCAAGTCATTGTGTCATTCGTTCGTGAACAAGACAGTCAAAATGTTTAGCCATGTTGTCAATATAACGGGTGCTCTATTTTTTATTTTTTTGAGTATTTTCAGATGTAAACTATGGCTTCAGTTTGTAATGACACTCATTGATAATGCACAAGACTGACTTATTTCACTTTCAATAGTACAAAGTTATACGTAACTACGACACTGATAGCAAAAGATTGAACAGGATTCACTTTACACTTGTTCTGTTGGTCTGTCAACAAATTACACATCAAGCTTGAAAAAAGTAACTGTGATGAAGAAAATGCAACATTATTTTACAGCACAATGGGAAAAATTGCACAAAAAAAAGATAAACATAGGAGAGACCCCTCAGGTAGAACTGTATGCAGTGCTGTATGAGGAATCAAACCACATATTTTCTACTCCCCCTTCGGCTTTGGGATGCCTTACTCTTGCAACACAGCAGTAAAATGCAACGATATCCGAAATGACCACATGCATTTGTAAATCATCTTGAAACAGAGCCCTCTCCTCATCAGAGACGAGATCCTTGTGGAAAATCTCTCTGTGTGTGTGTTGTATGAATGAAGGATCTGAGTTTCTAACAGTGAAAGCAACCTGTGAGCAAAGTAAATCTAGTCACAGTTTGGATCAATAACCCTGTAAGTGTAAGAAAACTGAATATGCCTGAAAGATTATGACAACTGCTAACCATTTTGCATTGAATGACTAAGACGATGAACAAATGACTGTTTAGAGGGGTAAGACAACTGCACAGAGAACAATAGCAACTGATAATTTAGGAAACAACAGACAATTGTACATAATCAATTGCATGAATGTACTAAAGCAATTGCAACTTGTTCAAAATAATAAGAAACTACTTTTCTGATGTGCACAAGTGACAAGATGATGTGAAGGTTGAATAACCAGTTTTGAAACTGGGAAATGCTCCAAAGCGACTGAGAAAAAATTTAAAGGCAAAATGAACTTTTAACTTCTAAAATGACCCACGCTTTCATCAATTCATCAAGTGTGTCAAACAAAACAAAATTTGCTTTTGTTACTTGATAAATGAGAATAAAATGTTATCCCTTGTAGCAAGCACGTTTTAAGCACTTATTGTAAGGGGTTATTAAGGTGCTTCAAGACAAAATCTTTCAAAGACGTGTAATTCTCTCAGAGCGCACTTTTGGTGTGATATGTAGCCAAAGACGACCCACCAATTCATTAAACACGTTAAGTCTAAAGTACATTCGCACAAGGGTGCGATAAGGTTAGTCAAGGTATAAATCCACGCAATTTGTGAGAAAACGACGGATTATCCCTCATGTCGCCCCGGGGTCTGGCTGGCTGGACCTGCGGGCTGCTCACCGGGACGGATTGGACCAGGCGCCCCGAGGCGCACGCTGTCCAATTCCCTCTGGGACACAAAGCAGGGCAATTCTTACCCTGCAGCACTGCTTTGCTTGTGGATTATAGGACAAACACTGGTATCTCCGTAAACACTCAGGCACACGCATACACACTGAAAGGCCAGACGCTCTCAGCCCGGGGCAACAAGATACAGAGCCCATGCTATTTAGATGATGCAGACCACTTTGATTTAAACTTGCACATAACACTTCGTGTGATAAGGAGAAACAATTAAACATTGTGTGGTTTATAAGAGAGCACTGCCACTAAAGGTCAAAGAGAGAGCTTTGAACATCTTGCTGCGATGAAATGCCTTACAGCAAAATATCCAAATGTTCTTATATAAGATGTCTATAATAAACTTGTTTGGTTTGTTTGTTCCACATAATAAAATATGTTTACAAACTTTAATAAGTGAACATGCCGTTCTTTATGAAGCTATTTTTAGTTGATCTTACCCATGAACATTACTTTAAGGGATAGTTCACTCAAAAATGAAGGTCTGTCATTTCTTAACCCTTATGTCTTTCAAAACCATTTTTTTTCATCAAAAGATAGTATTTTGATAAATGTCTCCGTTGTGTCCACGCAATGTCAATGCGTGTCAATGTTGTTTGGTTACCAAAGTTTTTTAAAATACCTTCTTTTGTATTCTGCAAAAGAAAGTCATACAGGTTTGGAATGACATGAGGGTGCATGACTATGAAATCATTTTTGGGTGATTTATCCTTGTCAAATTATAGGCACATTGAAAAAAAACATGAAAAAAACATATTTTGAAAAAATACATATATAGTGTTTTACTCCACAAGAAATAAGCATTTCACACAAGGAAACAACACTCATAATTATTAAAAAGTTTATTTGATATATATTTTTTCCATCCATTCATTCATCATCTGCCACTTATCCCTATTGGGGTCATAGGGAATGCTGGAGTCTATAAGTATATACAGTAAATATATATTTTATCATACTTTGTATTTTCTTTACACACTAAACACATATAAACACGTATAATTATTTAAACATGTCAGGTTGGCAAACGTTTGAAAAACAAGAGAAACCAATGCAGTCAAAACTCTGGGGTGATGTTTTGAAGGACTCTTAACCACAATTCTAATAGTGATATAACTCTCAGGGCAACAGAGATGCTAAGATTACTTTTCACATGACAACGCAAAGTCTCTCGCTTGTGTCATCTGTTTGTCTCATGACTTTTCTGTTTGTTTTTGTTATTGGGCCACTGCAGCAGCACCCATCCGCAGAAGCTCCTTCCTGTGTGTCAGAATAATATCGAAGCTGGACTGGAGGCGGTTCTGCTGCTCTTGAACTCGGTTCTGTAAGGTGCGAACCCAACGGATAAGAGCCAGGCGACGGTACATGGTCAGCTGTACCTGATGCTTCTCCATCTCCTGTGCTTTAAACCTCTCTCGATCCTGCAGAGTCCAAACGGCCTGCATAAGGTCCGGCAGCTCGGAATCCGGGTCATTTTCGGAGTCCGATGAAGCATCTGCTACAGGATCGGCACCCTCTACACTCTCTCTCCGCTGCTCTACTTTATCATCTCCACTACACTTTGGGGTTTTTAAGGGGTCTTCTGTCGGACGCCCATGGCAGATTTGGTCCCAGATGGAATTGTGGGCCACATCACCCGCTACATCCCCACTTCCTGTGCTAAGAGGAGAAGAGCTTTCAGACCTGTAGCTAAACTCAAACTCTTCTTCACTGTCGGCCCATTCTATAGCCCCATCGTCCTCTTCCTCCTCATCCAGTAGTTCCTCTTCTTTCTGAGTCTCCTCCAAAGTCTGATTTTTCTCATCATCCGTCACCCTCCTCATCTCTTCATCCAGCTTGCCTTCCTCTGCGCCATCCGGGGGCACTCTGCCGCCCATATCATCTCCGCTTTCAATCTCAGGAAGAGGCTCCAAAGGGCTCCAGCAAGGCAAACGAGACAAAGGGGAGAGGCTCCCCGGCCCATATTGGTTGGCAGACAGGGGTGGATCACGACCCAACGGACCCAAAGCTCGTGGGCGCACCTGGTTGCGATTTTCATCTCCTGTCATGGGGTCATCATCTTGGCCCAGGAAGTTGAAGTTGCCATCTTTCTCACATCTCTTTTGGGTGTTGGAATAGATACGCAAAGTTGACAGTTTCCCAACCGGCCCCTGACCTCCAAAGACAGGGTTCATGGCTCGATCTTGTTCAAGCATTTTCGATTTTGTTTGAGATGCACTTGCTCTAAAAAGGAAAAAGTCAAAAAAGAATGAAGTCAGTGAAAAAGGTTCGTAAAACGATCCAAAGCAAAACGACACATCGTATTATTATTCTATTTCGGCAGTGAATAGGCCTACAGTTTCTGACAAAACAAGAAAATGTTTAAAAGCCAATAACACGCAGTAAATAATATCCCTGCCTACAATACCTAGCTAATAACGGTTGAAATAATGCATCAAATATTCAGTGATGCAATTCCACGACATGTTCTCCATTTCGGTGACATGAAATATTCAGATATCCTCTCACAGATACAGTCCACCTAATAACTTCGGGGGTCTGTCAATCACGCGCGTGACAGGCGCTGCGCGGCCATGTGGTGCTGAAGAACAGCAACCAGCCATCAAGGGTTGCGCGCCTCAGGCAGAAATAATAATCGCCTACAAATGACTGAGGACTGAGAAAATCTGCAAGTAGCCAAATTTAGCCCCGAGAGAACCTGCTGAACCAAACCTAAACCATTCGTTATATTTTAATAGCCGGCTGTAATGTGGCGATTTAATAGCGACACACACAAATACGAACGGTGCATAATCTCTTAGAAAAATTAACCGTAGTTTGATAAACATGTTTTGCCAGATTAATTATTATTTCTATTACCATAGTTTTACTAATAAATGACTGTGGTTACTGTAGTAAAACCATGGTTAATGTTCGTAAGGGGAAGCTCAAATCAAACGCATCAGTGCGATTTCAATGCTCGATCAGCTTCAAAACAAACACATATTCTCGATTAACACAACGCTTCAAAACACTTAAATGCCGACGCAAAATATTCACAAAATAAACTGAGCATCAGAAAATAGGCTAAATTAGATTACGTAAAAGCGACGTTGCAAACGGTCTCACCCCATCTCTCGGTTCCTCTGCCTCGGCCGAGACCTCAGCGATAAACCGCTCACATCCGGAGAGCGCGTAAACCTCTCTCCATTTTTATTTAGCGCTCGCATAAATCTCTGATTGACAATAACATTTGAGAATCAATTATTAGAGGGCATTGTCTTACCGTTTGTTGTCCGTTTTCCGTCCGCGAATAAGATACAGCGTCCTCCCTGTTTTCCCCTCCTCCTCCGACCGACGCTGATCTGATTCCTCCCCCTCCCATCCGCTCCGTTTTCCCGTGTACTGGCCTTCCGTGACTCACTTCCTAAACTGGGAAGGGACCACTTAACTGGAAAGCACGAAGATGGAAATTAGAGTGGAAACTGTTGTGACTATGCTGCTTTTATATCTCTCGTCATTAGAGTAGTGTTTGGGAGATGCTTTTTATCCAAAGTGCATTCAAACAAATTTTATAATAATGTGTGTTCACTGAGAATCAAAACTACAACCTCTGTGCTGATAATGCAATACTAAAGGAACACATGATCATTATGAACAGTTAAAGACCTGTTACAACCAGCTTTATTACTGTACAGTGCCAGCTTTTTGATGGCTTATCATGAGATGTGTGACTGTTTTGGTGCTGGCACAACAGTAAATACATCCCCTACATATCCTATGACAGAAGAGAACTCTGCTCTCCCCCACTTTGCTGCCCAACAACATCCCCATTCAAGTGTCGCACCTTCAGGCTGTCTCCACTCTCCCCCCTTCCATCTCTCAATAATAGCCTTAACACATGAAAAATACATCAAATGAAAAAAGTCGCCTGCGGACTCGTCACAAGGAAAATCATCTACATCAAGCAAACAATCCAGGGAAGAAGCGAGAAAGAAGAGGAGAGCGAGAGGCAAGAGATGCTTGACAGAGTATCCTCGTAAAAAATGAGCTTTAACACGTATTGTATCGGTTCTGAAATGTAGTATCTGTAAAACACGGAGGTGGGGGGAGGGGTTGGGGAAAAGAGTATGCCCTGAAATAAAAACAAGATGGATTGTGTCCATCATAACCATGATAAGTTGCAAAAAGAACCTGCCAATGCCAAAACACATAAGCACTTGCTTAGACACGAGCAGCCTGCAGTTATGACCCATTTCTCTCAGTTCAGTTGCATGTCTCGGACCCCATGGTTTGAGCAGTGACAGAGCCCAGAGGAACCAACCCCTGGCATTGCCGTCAAAAGCCACCACACAGATCCACTATGGCAGTTACTGCACATTAAACCAGTTGCCCAAGAGCTCTCCATATACACAGAGGCTACAAGCTTTGGCAGCCACTGTGGAATTCGTTTTTTTTGTTACTTTGACAAGGTCAATTCTTTTCAAGAACACAAATTTTTGAGATCACGGGTTAAAATGAGAAGATGTTGAAGTTCAGCATGTTGCAGGAACTGAGATTTCTTAAAACTGCATGCAGTGAATGATGAACGACTAATGCAGCTGCTTCTGAAACCTGCGCTGGTGTTTAACATATCGCTGCAGTCTCCTGACAATTACAGGCATAAAAATCAGTAACTGTGTCCACCCTGGAGCAAGGTTACTCCATTTGGAAAGAAAAACTTAAAACAGAAAATTTAATGAGGAACCTCAGATCCTCTCCCTAGGAGCTCAGTAGAGGCTGATTAAAAGAACTCTTATAATGAGTTACAGATACAGAAAAGACCCGAAAATGCCAACCATTCATACCTAGACATTTGGCTGGGTAAACTTAAGTTAACCCAGAATGAATTAAGAATTAGATTTTTAAAAAAAGAGAAGCTCATGGCCTAAGGGACCATGTGCTGCCAAGACCACCCTTGAGTTCGCTTAAACGGTTTTCAAAATTAATGATTATGGATGAGGATGCATTATAGAGGTTATTCGGTTTAGTAGAGAAATAACAGCGCAACCATTTAAAATACACTTTAATTTACAATTTTTATAAAAACAAATAAAATTACATCACTTAAAAGAAAATCACAATATTTACATGATAGAAACAGTGTAAAACAAAAACAATCCAAAAGGCAAACATATCCAACATTCATAATCATGGAATTTGGTATAGCCAATGGGAAAAATTCAAGCCATATATTAATTGTTAGTAATACTGGTGTTGTTGGAGACAACTTATCAGTTCTCCAGATAGCTGAAAATACTTCGTGGTGGTCCTGCAGGTTTGAGGGGGTTCCCAAAACACGGTCGCTTGGCAGCAGGGACCAAAGAGTCAGTCTGTCCTCTTTTCTTAATCTGTAGTAAATCCAGTTAAAAAAGTAAAAATGTGTTGTTTTGATCACAATTAGTAGGCTTGAATATAAATGCACTTTAATATACCACTATACAATAAACATCTTCATTGCTGAGAAACCTTTACAGATAGTCTCTTAATTTAAACCAATCACTATGACTCCATCCTGTGGTAGAAATATTAACTGCAAGATGAGAGAATGATCTTGTATGAGGGGGTGATTAGAAACCCTGTGTGGGTTTGTGAGATCACACTGATACAGGTTGCATTATAAGCGTGAAAGGGACCAAATAAAACCTCAAGACCAAACATAATACCTGTTTCTTAGGACCGTCTGATTTGGGGGTTTCTTTTTCCGGTGATAAGGTTTGGAAGAGGAAACCTCTTGAGTTACGAGGGGCCAAGGGGTTGCTGTCAGAGATGCTGGCTAATTTCTGCAACATTGACCGAGGCTGACTGAGCAATGAGCCTCTTTTGACCTGGCGATACGAAATGCAAGTTTAATGCTGTCAATCCCAGCAGATTTTCAACACAGAAGCAGAGAACTATACAAGTAAATGTGCAGAGAGGGGGCATGAGTACTGACCACAGTGGGTTCAAATGGCTTTCGGAACTGGTTGGTGTTGGGAGTGGCCTTCTCTTGCAGAACAACTGGAGTGTCTAAAAATAGGAAAGAATTGTTTTTATATTAACTTCTGTGCATGTAGTTGAGTTGTTGTTTTAGCAATGTGCTTGGTGAACTTCTATCATGGGGCAAGCAAACAACACACACTATGATGAAGGTTCTGCTGTACTGTTAAAATCAATTTATTCAAACTTATGCACAGTTACAACAAACTCATTAATTGAGACTATACAGTCAACTTACCTCTCTTATGAAGTGTCTTGGCAGTGACCTTCTTGGCAAGCTTCATAAACTGACTGTCCTCCTCTTCTATCTTTTCTTCATCTTCCACATCTCCCCCCTTTTTGGCCTCAGCTTCATTCTACAGAACAGGACACAAGTCGGTTACATGCACGCAATCACAGAACATAAATTTACTTTCTACAAGACACACACACACCTGTTCTCTTATCCACTGCTCCCTCTCTAGCCTCTCTCTACGTTTTTGTAACTCTATTTGATCATTGTCTTCATCCTCCTCTTCCTCATCTCCATTAGCATCCGTTCCACCAAACTCAAAGTTATCATCTGGTCAAAAGAAAAATCACTTTAATAAATATGAAAACACACACTTAAGATACATTTACTGCAGCTGTTTATAGACCTGGTCACACAAATAATATCAGTAGCAGAATACTGAGGGATACATGACGTTGTCTAGCCAAACTCACCAATGTTTTTCCAGCGGAATCGTCGAGCTCGTCCAGGTCCGTCAGAGTGCAGGTCACCATCAGCAAGGTAACGCTCTTGATACAGTCGCAGTCTTCTCTTGTCATCATCTAATACATGCTTCCTGTTAGAAGAACATGATGATCCTCACATTCATACTGATGGGGCATTTTATAGATCAAGTCTATACAGAGAATTTTTTTTTAAAGATTTGATAAACTGCAATCTGGATTAATAATATAGATGTAACACGTTTTAGTAATTGGAAACTGTATCAGCAGCACCTCCTTAGTTTAAAACAAACAGCCTGGCGCCCCCTTGTGGCATGTTTACATAACCATTTTAGCAAGTCTGCTTCAAGAGCCAACATGCCCATTTGTGCATTCAACTGTAAAGTGCAAACTTACCCAACAAGCATTTCAGCTGCTTTGGCAATTAGAGGAACAAGTACTTTCCAGTTCCACCACCTTACCTAAAGTCATAGGATTAAGGGAATATTTCTTACATGTGGATTTTGTTCACTTGGTCCATCAACTCCTCATCTGATGGAATCTCCTCTTGTATATCTTCATCCTCGTATTCATCTCCACCTTCTTCATCCTCATCCTCACTGCCCAAATCACTGCCTGACAGCTCTGCCTCTGAATCCACAAACTCAGCCAAACGCCTGTTACCACACAATGATAGCCACATAAATAATAGAAAATGTAATATGTACCACCCTAAAATAATGTATCAACTTGAATACACTGGCAGCATTCAGGAACCTGTTTGAAACTTACATTTTCTTTTTGCCAGGGCGTCGTCCAAAGACTGCTTCTCTTTCTTCTTCCTCCTCCTCCTCATTGTCAATTTCCTCCTCTTCAGCATCAGATTCATCTTCATTATCCTCCTTTATTTATGTAAAAAAGACTGTTAACAGCCCTTAACATTGATAGAGCAGTGCAAACTGTCTAAAACAAACACTTAAATCTTCTCACCACACCGATTATAACTGCAAAAACGAAAAATGAGCATATTCTGAAAGATCTAATGAGCAAGTACCTTCTCACTAAGGCTGTCAACATCAGACAGGAGATGGAATTCACAGTCACCCTCCTCTTCCTCTTCTTCAATTATGTTCTTGTTTCTGCATAGGTAGACAAGAAATTAGAGCTGCAAACAATCCAATTTGGAGTAAATACTACTAAATCTACAAAAAAATATTTTGCACACCTTTTTTCAGAGGGCTTTTCAAAAGCAGGACTGGAGACTAATAGATGTGAAGAAGCAGCTAAAAACATTAAAAACACAGGATAAATATAGTAAAAGTGACCTGTCTGTTAGGTATGGTGACCCATACCCGAAATGTGACCTCTGCATTTAACCCATCCAGAGAGTAGTGAACACACGCACAGCAAGTCGTGAACACACGTACACCCGGTGCAGTGGACAGCTATCACTGCAGCGCCCGGGGAGCAAGTAGGGGTAAGGTGCCTTGCTCAAGGGCACCTCAGTCGTTACCCGCCGGCCTGGAGAATCGAACCGGCAAGGCGGCAACCTTCTGGTCACGAGTCCGACTCTCTAACCATTAGGCCATGTTTACACTACCACTCCAGTGTGCATACAGCAAGACTTACATGGGCTTCCTGTGAACTTGCCGGAACAGAGAGCCAGCAGCTGGTCCATGTCTGCATCTGAACTGCCATGACTATCCCCTCTCTGCTCCTTCGGCACCAAGGCCATGTTCTTCTCCTTGGGCCGTACGGCTGGTTCTTCAGGCTGTGTGGTAAAAGCTCCAGAGCACAGTCCCAGCAGCTCATCATCTGCTCCAGGCTGCGAGTTCCCTGGCTGGGTCTTCCCTGAGCCGAAGCCCTCTGAGCAGAGCCCCAGGAGCTCTCCCATGTTAGCGTCCATGGCGTTTTCATCCAGGCTGTCTAGTATAAGCTGGCGCTTGTGAGAGCGGCGGGGCACACTGCGAGGGCCGACGTTTAGGAAGCCGTCGGCATCCAGGAGCTGTGAGTGGGTGTCCTCCTCCAATGAGAATCGACCCTGGGAGTCCCCAGCCGGAGGGAGGGCAGACTCACTTGGAGAAGAGGGTGCGTAAAGGTCTTGAGAGTCCTCCACAGGGAGAGAGAGTGAGGGCTCAGAGAGTTTACCTGAGCTCTGAGACAGAAGAGATGAAGATTTCAATAAAGACCTTCTGTAAAATATCTTCTGATTTAAACATGAGGGTGTATAAATGACAGAATTTTTATTTTTGGCTTAACTATCCCTCTTAATTACCCAAATGATCTCAAGGATTGTGCAAATGAATTCAGAGTCAATGGAGAGTGCCTCACCTTTGAAGCAGAGCCGAGAAAACTGGGTCTGAAGAGGCATGGAGAGGGAGAGCGGAACGCACTGGCAGACAGGCCTCTGCCTGCAGCTCTGCTCACTGGCTGGTATGATGGAATCATTGAGCCCATTAGCTCAAAGCTGCTGTTATGACTGCTGTCCTTAGCCAATGATAGAGTATCATCCTCCTCTGTGAAGTAAACAAAAAAACTTCAGAAATGCTAAAAAAATATTACACTTGTCAACACGTGAGAGCAGCAAGCAAAAAACTTGACATGCACAATTCATCAATTTGCACTCACCCATTTTATTGTCAGCTTCATGGCCAGCTGGTCCTGATCTTCTCACACCATCACTGGAATTGACGATATTCAGTTAGTATGGATGCTGATCTGAGATCTGAGTATGCAACCTATTTATGATCCAAAACAAACACACACCCTGTGCGGGAACAGGAGTTGCCGGCAAACAGCATCAGTGTCCCATCAGTGTCTGCTGGTGTAGGAGAGGGACTCTTTAAGCCTGGGGAGGGGCATGTTTTCAATGAGACTTCATCTTCACCTTCCTCCTCCGCTGCTTCATCTTCCTCTTCTGCACCATTATCCCCCAACAACTCATCAACACCCTGAGAATAAAACAAGAGTCAACTTACAAATAAAATTCTGTACACTAACAGATAACTATAGATGTTACACTCGTGCTCGATTAAATAAAGGGAAGTAGAGTTGATACAGAAAAGTTTCACAAATAATGACCGGCTATGCAAAGTGATGCTTATTTCTGGTACCTCTTCATCCTCTGACTCAGTCATTTCAGCTTCCTCCTCCTCACAATCCTCGTTGTCAAGGCGATGCAGAGCAGCCCTACGCTCCCTTTCTTCCTTCCTGCGGATGGCCATGGCTTGCTGCAAACGAGACTTTAGGACAACCAGTTTCTCACCTAGAAAAAAAATGCATACACAGATAATCAATAAATGTGCAGAAAGCAAGAAACACACTTAAACATTGTTGTAAATGTGCCATCAGTACCTGGTTTGGCTTTTGCAGGGTCCTCTTCCTCATTGACGGTGATAGTGATGGATTCAGTGTGTAGTTCCTCCTGTCCAGAGGGGGCGTTGTCTTTTCTTACCACACTAAGCTGCAAAGTGCGCTCCCCTTTGGGGCGAGCGACAGGCTGAACGTGCTTCAAAAACCGTTCCTGTAGTGCTTTCAGCGCTGCAATAGACAAACAATCATGTTATGAAAAATGGCGAGGAAAGATAAAATTGACCCTCATCCTGTCTCTAAGCTTACCTGGGTTTTCCTGAGGCGGCTCCAGCTGAACAAAAGCACCCTCATCCGCACACAGCTTCGCCACTGGAGGAGGATCTAGACCAAGTTCTCTCAGTCTGGCCAACTTATCCTTTCGAGGTTTTGCCACCTGTGGGGCAGGTTCAGTCACTGATGGCTGTGCGAAATCCTCAGTCTGGATCTGCTCAGTTGAGATCTGCTGCTGTGCATTATCTAAACGTTCAGCTTCATCAATGGGATCATCTTTCTCTTCAACTACAGGTTTGGGGCTGTTAGTGCTTGTATCATTTTCTGTATGTGCTTCTCCGTCAGTAGTGGCTTCCTGGTGAGTGCTGGTAGTGCTGTCTGTTGAGGGAAGGGATGTGCTGGATGACTGGTTTGTAACCACAGATGAGTCTGTCTGAAGACTCGTGTCCTGTTGAGGCACATGTTCAGAGGTATTGGCTTGATTTCGATCTAGAGGAGGTGCTGCACTGGCCTCTAAAATACAAGCTTGGTATTTGGCAGACCTTAAATAAAAGGAATGTTTTGGTTATTTCTTCTGTAGACAGTACAAAATAAGTTAATAAGTGATTGATCACATACTTGAGCAAAGCCATGGCAGGACCCTCTGGACGTGGTCTTCTCCTGAAGAACTGATCAATACTTTTGGGCTCTGGCATGTGATAAGGAAGACCGACCACAGACTCTGCAAAAGTGGAAGAGACACCAATGTCAATTTATGAGACACGAAAATATGTTGCACAGTGAGCCTATGTGAACTGACTGACCTCGCACCAGTCTCTGACTGTCACTGTAAAGCTGTCTAAGTGCCTCCTTGCTGGCCTTTGCAGACTTTCTCTCCTGAGGACACAATTTGTTTACAGAAAAAATAGGATTTTTATTGAAGTCACAGAATAAACAACTAATGGAGGTGTTGCTGTAATATAGAAATGTCTACCTTCCGCTGTGGCTTGTTCTCTTGTTCTTCATTTCCACTGAACTCTGACAACTGAGGCTATGGGAAAAAAATTATATCGGTACTTTAGGGTTCCAACTTCAGGATTCATAGAGCGCTTTTCCACCATCGCGGAATCTTTTCATTGCTTAATCGTTCCACGTAAATGGTTTCATTTCCACCACAGGGCTGATAACGGAAATCTTTAGAATGTAAACACAAACGCGTCACACGATGCCTTTAACGCCTAATGGTGGAAAAGCACTCAGATACATTTTAGCATAGGTTAAACAATGACAATTGAATGCTAAGCTTACTTTGCGTTTTGTCTTCTTTTTCACAGCTGATCTGATGGCATTCAGTGACTCTTCATCTTCTCCCTCCAGATGTTGTTCAGAATCTTCGTCCAGTTGTGCATCAAATAGATCAGAGTCTCCCAGAAGACAACCGCTGTCATAAAGTGCTTTGAGTGGAGGGGAATCCTGAACAGAAATAATCAGAATCTTGATAAACAGCACAAAAGAAAATTCAGCAAATGCCAAACGTTCCTCTAAAAAACAAATCACCTTTGTTTTATCTTTCAGTCGCTTTGCAAGGGATGCGTTGCGTTTGTCTTTCTCTCTGCGTCTCTGTGACTTATCCCTCTTTTTCTTTGCTTCTTTTGGTTTGACTTGAACATCCTCTTTCTCTGGCTCACTCTCATCACTATCCATTGAGAGGCGGGATATTCTACTGCCCCGTTTCTTTTTGATGCTCTTCGTCTTATTGGACTTTGTCTCCTCCTCGCTGGACTCTGATAGGACCAGAGCATTCGCCATTCCAGCCTCTTCCTGCTCTCCATCACTGTCGCTGTCCCGAAGTGCCTTTCGTGAACGTACCTTTCGACTCACTGTGATATCATCATCATCCGAATCTAGAACACAAAGGTTGAGTAAAGCTCTACAACATACATAATATATTTACTGTGAAAACTATAACAAGTTCAAAACATTCAGTATGAACAGTGTAGTGGGAAGGCAGACGGATTGACATTTACATGTAAACCTGCATAAGTTATTTTAATCATCTCTTACCTTGTTGATCATCAATGACCAGATTTGAGTCAGTCATAGGCTCTTCCATAGGTGATCCCATTCCACTGTCTGAATCACTTGTAGCTGTTCCTCCCTCAACCAGGGGATCCACAGGCTATAAATGATAGCATACATGCTACATAAGCATTTAAGCATGACGTTAAATAAAGAGGTAAAATACAATCGTAAGATTTGATCAACCATAAAGGGATGTAAATATTGCACTGTTTGGTCATAACTGTAACGTTACAGCTATTAAAAGTAACATTACCACACAACAATCAGGAAGCAAACAAGTGTACATTAACGTACGAATATGTTACATTGTTTAATGTCAGTTCTTTGTTATAAATGCTACAACAGTTTTAAGAAATACAACAAATTGTAAAGATAAGAAGAAAGACAAAATAAAACAACGATTCATCTGGCATGAAAGCCTGCCGCTTGTGACAAAAGAGCAGTAAGTTAACGTAAGGAATAGCTAACGTTAGGCTGACTAGTGAAATACAAAACAAGATGAACTCGTTCAAAACATTTTCACTTCCTCGGTTAAATGGTTGTCATTTTTAGATAAACAGCGAATGTCGTTGTTTTAATGATTATTGAAGTTATTTAAGGTATTTGTCCTTTGATACGTTACCCGCTCAGAGAGAAGAGAGCTCATCTTTTGCCTCAAGCTTTATTCGGTACAAAACCACATCAACCTTAGAAACCAATCACTCCAAAGACAAATAAACGTATAGAATGTAATATTTATATCTTAAACTTCATAAAGTCCAAATGTGTATGCTAGTTTTATAATGCTAAAACCTATACATCCATCTCCCGCCCGATAGTGGTAAAGGAATTAAACTTCAATTCTTCGCGCGCGCTGGTATACAGCGCTTTTCTTTAACAGACTGCGTCATTCTTTTCGAACCTAACCATTGGATAAACAGTTGTTAGGCGCCTTTGATGCTGTGCTGATTGGTCAGGCTACGGCACCAATACCGCATTGGATTGGTCAAAGTTGACTGTAAATGGACAACAACAGAGTGCCTGCAAACAAGACCACTTTCCATTGGGGTTCAAAATACGTCCACAATAAATCATGTCAACTATGTTACTTTTACTTTGCGACTCCTAACATAAAATATACAAGGATATAGAGAAAATAGAATTTTGATAAGTACGTGGCAATTACTAGTGCTCAGCCAACCCACCATTAATTTGCTATTAGTCAATGCACGTGCCAAATGTCACTTACAACTGAAATTGTGTACACGCAGTAGGTTGATCCTGGATTCAAATAATCAAGTGAACAGGGATCAATTAAAACATTTTAATACCAAAAGGCTGCTCCTAAAAACATATTCTATAACAACAATCCACTTGATTGAGAGCCTTTGGATCTGACTGTGTGTGGATCTCACCGCCCAAACCTTTATCATTTTACCTGTGTGTCAATGTGCGCATCCACCAACCGAATTTCGCGTCCTCGCGCATGCGCACATACAAATCCCATGGATCTGCTTTAAATCACTCAGAAGACAACGCAGGCGGAGTAGAACGCAGCACATCTACGCATCCTTCCATTTCTTAAATTAGCCACTTTAAGCTTCGAGATACCGCCCCCAATTTCAGTGTCGGTACGGAGCCGCCAGGCCGGGACAGAGACGGAGAGAGAGCCCTCGGCCATGGAAGCGCTCGGACCCGGTAAGTGCTGAAAATAACCCGAGTGACAGCGTAGTGTGGGCCGATGCGCTGCCTCACCAGGGCCCGCGGCGGCGCGCTGTTTAGGCCTCGACAGAAAAAAATGAAAACAATCACCCAGTCAACCCGCGTCCGCTTGTCAAAACCGCCCTAATGGCATGAACCTGTTGATAATTAAACCTTACACCGGTTAACGGGCATGTGTGTTGCTAACAAATGCGTGTGTATCACCGTATGAGCGTTAAATGGTTGGCAGTATGTTTATCGAGCCCAGTGCGGAAGACGTACGGCATTGTGTGCTGGTGGGGATTTAACCACACGCATTTTCCTTCCGTGTCTTCTCTTCATACGTCTGTTACTATACGATACGATCTCTAAAAACAGGACATTTTTGGGGTATTTTCGTTTGTTTGTGAGTCAACACGTCCCTGTCAGGAATTTAAAGATGTGTTTATATATGTGTCGCTCGAGCATGAAAACAAACAGAATGCTCGCGCGCTGTTTGATTGAATTGCGCGCTGGTGTGTTGTTCATTGTTGGCGCATTGTTAGATACCCATGTGCATTTGTTTATACTCGAATGCTGATCATGCCGAAACACAATGGTTGACTCGACTCTACGCGCCTTTGTCACAACAATCGACCGTGCCTGTCGTTTTCATTGTGAGAATAAACTCGGTGACCTTTGAAAGAAGGGGTTTAGCATTGAACTTCATGATATGCTTGTTTCCGTGTCCATGTTAAGGAATTGTCAGTTCAGTTTGCACTTTCTCCTCTCTATCTAACTAAATCTGTGTTAGTCCTGGCGCAAACTGGGATTTGGCACAATCACGTGCATGTGTTGTTTGTCATGTCTCTTGCATGCGTAGCGGACCACTGTTAATGCATCAGTGCTTTTGAAAACATTTAACAACTCCTCAATGCATCGAGTTATTTTTCAATAAACTTGCAGGTCTTCTGACTTCTTTATGATTCAAGCACCTGTAAACGCACGTGAAAACCTTCAAAACAGTCAGACTTTATGAAATTTTCTTAACAAAGAATTGCTAATTAAGAAACAATGCAAAATGTTATGCTGCATCCTGTAATATTGTTAGAACTGTTTATGTTTATGTCTAGATAAACACATTGCCTCACACATGCACAGAATCAATCCATGGCAAAGAACTGTCTTTAAAGTGTTTGCGAGATCACAGTTTATTTGTAAAATTACGCATTTGCATAATTTTGAGCTCTAGCTCATTGTATCTGGCTGTGTCACCTTTATAATTCATACAGGTGGTGAAAGTGTATTAGTCATTAGAACAGACACATGCACAATGTTGTTAATAAGTACTGATAAATCATCTGAATCAAGAGCAAAGAGTCTTTGCTTTGCTGGGTGACTGAAGCCTCCTACAGATCTGAGAATAGATTTATTAATTGTCTTGTGTGTGACTGCATGTGCCAGCATCTGGGTAATCCAGGTGACATGGGACTTTGTGCCATTACTGAGTCATCGCTTGGATCCAGCTGCCCCTCACTTTAATCCTATAGTGCCATTTAGCCGGTAGAGCTCATAGCTTGACACATTTAGCTTGTGCCCCCCCCCTCCCCCCATATATTACATGCGTGATTGCTGTGACTATATGATGTAATTATTTACATAAAGTAAATTATGATTTTTTTTATTTAAACCCCTCTTTATGTTTCTATCCACATAAAACAATTAAAAAGAAAATGCTTTTCTTTATGAATAATAAAATATCCTGATGTCTGATCAATTCATTTCCATGAGTGTGTATTAAATATAAGTAAATATTGTAATGAATTACAGCTATTTCTTGTTTATTACAGCCAATGTTAAGATTGTTTGAACTGTAAACATACAGGAAATGGTAATGTTATCTATTCCAGACATACCCTTACTTCAAATCAATGCTGGGACATCAGTTTGATGTTCTGCCCCAGAGAGAAAAGCAATCTAGTGCCTGTTTGTTCAGGGCTTACTTTACTCATAATGTAATAGAAAGCATTAGGATACCACAGGAAGTCCAGACTCAATAATGAGTGCCGTTCGACACTGATTCTGAACTGAAGGTAATAGCTGCCCACTTTCAGTTTTCCGTCTGGCGTTTGAGTCTGACACCCCATCTTGGTGTGAAGCGTAACAGCTGAGTGGCCTATATTTAGAGCCCTCTCTGTTTTTGATGAACCAGCATAAATTATGCTGGTTTCACCCATCTTCTATAACCGAGCTCTTTTAGTGCTATGGATGTCTATGATCAGACCATATGAAGAAAATGTTTATAGGAGAGGGAAGCTGTGTTTTAGGCACAGGAGAGCGGTTCAGAGGCTACCAATTGTTCTTCTTGCTGCTTGGTGTGCTAACTGGAGCGTGTAGGTCTGCGAGGGGCCTAGACCCCTGCAAAACCACTCGGCGATCTGATAAAGTTTGGCAAAGGGGTGCATCAACTCACTCTGGTGGGCCCCAGTATCATCCCCCTATGCAATCCCTCGACTTTGCTTTATGGAATAAGATTGAAATTCTTACACACTGTTTCCTGCATCGACATTTGTCCTAAAGAGAGTTCACCCCAAAATGAAAATTCCGTCATCATTTACTCACCCTCTTAACATTTCAATTCAAACCTGTATGACTTTCTTTCTTCTCCATAATAGAAAAGAAATATTTTGAAAAATGTTGGTAAAAGAAAACCGTTGGTCCCCATTGACTTGCGTTGGTTTTTTTGTCCATACAATAGAAGTCAATGGGGACCAGTGGTTTTTGGTTACCAGCATTTTTCAAAATATCACCTTGTTCTGCAGAAGAAAGAAAGTCATACAGGGTTGAAATGACAAGAGGGTGAGTAAATGATGACAGAATTTTCATTTTGGGGTGAACTATCACTTTAAGGGCCAGTGCAAAAAAGGGAATAAAGCTGTTTATTGCAAAAAAATGCAAAGACAATATATTATATTGCATTGTTTTTATCGGTTTAACAAAAAAATCATATTAAAAACAAAATGCAACTGGTGTACTTTGATACACCAGTTGCATACACTTCGATAGTCACTCTTATCAGTCCTTTTTACGCTATCGTTTACGTTTTATCAGTCTAGCAAAATTATTTATAAAAAAAAAACTTTGCGTTTACTACGTGGTTTACATTGTAAGAGAAAAGGGAGCTATTTTCTCAAATGCCATTTTGTGGGTAGTGCCAGCTTAATTTGCAGTTACCCCCTTCCCCCCACATGACCCTGTTGCTGGTTGACTGCAATGGACACGCGGCCCTTTGTCTGGACAACTTGTGTGGGGTGGATTGGGGGCAGATGCGCAACATTAATGATTGGCCGTTATTGTTCCTTCCATGTCGTCTTTATCCCGTTGGCAGGTTGAAGGTCAAGGACCTTAGATGTCAAGGCGGTTAAGTTGTTGATATCTGTTTTATCGTTTCTTAGATCTCTTAGTGCTGCTCAGACATTGAGTGATGGAACAAAGTGTTGACACTTGAATGTGTTTGGTTTTTTTTTTAGGCCCGCCTGCCCCTACCTCCCTTTTCCAGCCACCACGCCGGCCCGGCTTGGGTACGGTGGGGAAGCCGATTCGCCTGCTGGCCAATCACTTCCAGGTGCAGATCCCCAAGATCGATGTCTACCATTATGACATCGACATCAAGCCTGAAAAGCGACCCCGCAGGGTCAACAGGTGAGTGTGTTGAAGAAACGTTCAAGCAGACTGGACTTGAAATTTTGTTCGTAAAATGATTAGGAGCACTCAGGCTCTATACTAAATTTTCATTGTAATGACTATGTGCATTTTGGTAAAACTGTTTGCTATTTTGGGGCGTTTTATTTTACAGAGAGGTGGTGGACACAATGGTCAGACATTTTAAGATGCAGATCTTTGGCGACCGGCAGCCTGGTTATGATGGCAAGAGGAACATGTACACGGCTCATCCGCTGCCCATCGGAAGAGACAGGGTAAGGAAAGCACTATTCAATGTGTGATGTCACTGAATTGTTTTTCTGTATGTAATTAGTTTTGTGTCCTTGGTGTCTGATTCAGGTGGATCTGGAGGTGACGTTGCCAGGTGAAGGGAAAGATCAGACCTTCAAGGTGTCTCTGCAGTGGGTTTCAGTGGTCAGTCTGCAGATGCTCCTGGAAGCTCTGTCCGGTCACCTGAACGAGGTTCCAGAGGATTCTGTACAGGCGCTGGATGTCATCACTCGCCACCTGCCCTCCATGCGGTAAATCTCTACAGTCCTTTTTGCCCCAATTGAAAATTATTTATAGTGAATATATTTTTTAAGGCTTAATTTAGTAGATGCTGCTTGGCTACAACTACCATTCAAACTTTGAATAATCATGCACATTTCTAGCACTAATATTTGTTTCCAGACAAATGAAAGATGTTATCTCTCATGCATTAAATGGCCTACTGAAAACTATTGCTAGAAAAAAACGAGTACTGACATAATTTGGTTTTTTGATCCAGGTACACTCCAGTGGGTCGCTCCTTCTTCTCTCCACCAGAGGGCTACTATCACCCGCTGGGGGGTGGAAGGGAGGTGTGGTTCGGGTTCCATCAGTCCGTCCGTCCAGCGATGTGGAACATGATGCTCAACATTGATGGTATGAGCTTTTGTCTGTAGAAATCTCTTCCTTCTATATGTATCTCTACTGCAAGAGTCATGTTCTCACAATGCATAATATTTGCACTTTACAGTGTCAGCCACAGCCTTTTACCGAGCCCAGCCCGTCATCGAGTTTATGTGTGAGGTTCTAGACATCCAGAACATCAACGAGCAAACCAAGCCCCTTACAGATTCACAACGTGTCAAGTTCACCAAGGAGATCCGAGGTGAGGGGGTCAATCAAGAAGCTGTAATAATTTATATTTGCACAAATTGACTATTATTAGATTGTGTGTTGCGTCGCAATAAAACTTAAGACTGCTTTATTGAGCTTCAGTAAAACTGCTAAATCGTTTTTTGTTGTTGTTGTGTGAGCAGGACTGAAAGTTGAGGTCACACATTGTGGTCAGATGAAGAGGAAGTACCGTGTGTGCAATGTCACGCGTCGCCCAGCCAGCCATCAGACGTTAGTGCATTGTTCAATTTAAAGCCTTTGCCAAACGTGCAGGGCTTTTCTCATTCTAAAGAGCCTTTCTCTTCTAAATGCTGTTAAAATGAATTCTTATACACCCACCAATTAATGCAATTCTTCTGCCCGTTCCGCTAGATTTCCTTTGCAGCTCGAGAATGGTCAAGCTATGGAGTGTACAGTCGCCCAGTATTTCAAACAAAAGTACAGCCTGCAGCTCAAATACCCCCACCTGCCCTGCCTCCAGGTGGGGCAGGAACAGAAGCACACCTACCTGCCCCTTGAAGTAAGAGCCGTCATAAAGAGTTTCCCCAGACGCATATGTTTACAGTTGCATACAAAATTGCATTTGACTCTACAATGACTGTCTTTCCTGTGTAAAGGTTTGCAACATAGTTGCAGGACAGCGCTGTATAAAGAAACTAACAGATAATCAGACTTCAACCATGATCAAAGCCACGGCCCGCTCAGCCCCAGACCGACAGGAAGAGATCAGCAGACTGGTGAGTTCTAGAAAGTGTTACTGTGCCAAAATGTTTTATTTCTCTCTTTTAAAGTTGTGTAATCTCTGGTTTGGTGTTGTGTGATGATTTGAGCTGTGGAATTTGTACTGGCGTATTCAAAACAAAGGGCAATGTAACAGGAAACAACAGGATTTAATGAAATCTAATGGGGCGGTTTCCCGGACAGGGTTTAAACCTAGTCCCAGACTAACTTAAATGTTAGAGGTGTCTTGATCAAAAACAACTTGTACTGGCATATCTTAAAATATATCAGTGAGATTGTTTTGTCTCAAGATGCACACCAGTAATGTTTTTTTGTAAAGTATGTTTTGAAAAAAGACTTAAATATCCTGATTTATCTAAGGCCTAGGCCTGTTTTAAGGTAATCCCTGTCTGGGAAACCACTCTAACAAGTTTTGACCATACATCCCTTAAACATCCCTTTTTTTCCAAACTCGCTCCTGCAAAATGAGTGACATCCTAGTTGCTAGGAAACGGCTGCTACATGTATGAAAAACAAACATAAAATACAGAACATTATAAATCAAGTGTATGATTAAATTTTGAATTGTAACCTAAAAGCTAACTAACTAAAGCTCCTATAAACCCTTACAGGTCAAAAGCAACAGCATGGTGGGGGGGCCCGACCCTTACCTGAAAGAGTTAGGCATTGTGGTGCACAATGATATGACAGAGGTGACTGGGCGGGTCCTCCCAGCGCCCATGCTCCAGTATGGGGGCCGGGTGAGTACAGACACTGGGAGGGACTGTAGCAGGGTGAGTACTGGGGCTCGGGTGCAGGGTGAGTACGGGTGGGCCGGGATCAATGGCATGTGTGTATGGGGGGTGTGCTTGTGTGTTTTGTGGGGTGAATGGCCTAACCAAGGGAATAATGATCAGACTCCGTCGGTCTAGTGGTTTTAGCATTCTAATTGGTGATTGGACCATTGTGAATGTGGGTGTCGTGGACTGTTGTTTAGTCCTTGAGGCTACAACATTCCCTAAAGTAATATTAGGAGATATTTAACTTAAAGTGATAGTTCACCCAAAAATGAAAATTGTCATGAATTACTCACCCTCAAGTTGTTCCAAATGTGGTTAAAGAAAGATATTTGAAAGAATGTAGCAACTGAGATTTCTGGGTCACCATTGTAGAATGAATTATTGTATCATTTGATTTTGTTCTGTTGAACAAAAAGAAAATATTTTTTGAGAATTTAGGAAAACAAACAGTTCTGGGGCACCTTTGACAACCATTTTAATGGTAAATGGTGCCCCAGAAATCTCAGTTGCTAACATTCTTGCAAATATTTCTGTGTTCAACAGAACAAAGGAATGTATACAGGTTTGGAACAACTTGAGGTTGAGTAATTTATGAATCCCTTTACAATTTTACTACGTTGGTCAAATTCACCCACTAGTAGAGTCTTATCCTCATTCCCGTGAAGTAATTCTTTGCACACTGAACATTTTTTCTTCACCTGATGTGTGACATTGTACTGAATTTGTGTACTGGATAAATGTACACAAATGTTTTAAATGTACTGGAACTGAACTGATTGTTGGGAGTAACTAATTTCTTCTTGCTTGCCTGTCATATGTGCTTTTAATATGCAATGTTTATCACCTACTGTTAGTTGTTTTGAACCACTCCAGGCTTCAGGCCTTATGACCTTCAGTTTAAATATCAAACTGGTTAATAAAAACAGAATTATGAGAAAGCATGCGTGTTTCTGTGGAAACCCAATCATTTGGCAGTTGGCACAATGTTTTATTTTTAGTGCAGAATTTCAATCACTTACAGTAATGTAGAATTATGTGACTGTCACTTAAGGTTACATCATCCCATAAGCCCTGAACACTGGAGCGGTTCTGTTCTGTATTATAATCATGCATTTCTTTCTTTAACAAAGGTTGTTACTGCATTAATTTACACACTACTTTAGCTTTACACTTAACTGTAATTTTTCTTAGCTCTCTACAGTATATTGTATTTTAACTAAGCTTAACCAATGGGAAAGTTAAAGTGGCTCTTTTCTCTGCATCTTCTGCTTTGTGCCATTAGCCCCAGGCCTGCCAGAGATGGGCTGGGTTTAGTGGTTGTAGAGTTCAGCTAGGTGTGAGGGGTGTTGTTGCGTAATGTGTGTGCTCGTGATTAGACCGAGGGGTTCACTAAGAGTGTAGGGACTCTCTCCCCAGAACAAGACCGTGGCCACGCCCAACCAGGGTGTCTGGGACATGAGGGGAAAGCAGTTTTATGCAGGCATCGAGATCAAGGTGTGGGCCGTGGCCTGCTTCGCCCCTCAGAAACAATGCAGAGAGGACCTTCTCAAGTGAGTGCAGGGTGTTTTAATGCATTGTTTTACATCAAATTAATTTAATGAAAAGTGATGGGGATTCTCTGCATGTTTTGCAGGAGTTTCACTGACCAGCTTCGCAAGATCTCCAAGGATGCAGGGATGCCTATCCAAGGCCAGCCCTGCTTCTGCAAGTACGCCCAGGGGGCAGACAGCGTGGAGCCGATGTTCAAACATCTGAAGATGTCTTACGTGGGTCTACAGCTCATTGTGGTCATTTTGCCTGGGAAAACGCCTGTTTATGGTAAACAGATCCCGTGTGCTTGTGGTTTGATCCAGCAAAGGTTTTGAGAATGAGCTTTATTGTTCTTTTGTGTTTCTTCAGCCGAGGTCAAACGTGTGGGAGATACTCTGCTGGGAATGGCCACACAGTGCGTGCAGGTGAAGAATGTGGTGAAGACTTCCCCTCAGACCTTGTCCAATCTCTGCCTCAAGATCAACGCCAAACTGGGAGGCATCAACAACGTACTGGTGCCACATCAGAGGTAAGTTCTATGTTGCCTGTATGGACCATTGAATGGTACTAAGAAACATGTCCTCTTTCGTTCAGGAGTTTCATCAAAGCCCACATATTTTCTATTGCGATTTTATAATCCAAATGTAAATTATGACCAAACAAAGCTTGCATATTCTGTCCATTTTTGGTTCACTCAAAGAAAATTACCTTGTCACCTAGCAACGATCATAGGCAGTTATAAAAAGTGGAGTGTTTTTATGCAGACAAACTGAATTTGTCAAACTAGAAATGCCCTAAACCAGTGGTTCTCAAACGGTGGTACTTGAAGAGACCCCGGTGGTATGTGACACGATAGAAAACTATATATTAATTTACATTTCGTGTTTTAAATACAATTTCAAATGTTTAATACATCATTGATACATTTAGCCTATGTGCAATTTTAAAATAGTTGTGTGAATTATTGTTGGTTTATCATTGGTCGATGTAACTCAGGCTCATGACGGGCAGCTCAAACACAGAGCGGGAGCAGCAGACAGGCGCTTGCGTGTTCCTCTCTCTCTTCCGACCAGCTGCATGCAAATTAAGTTTCTTTTGTATTTTTGCACATGAACTGCTGTTTAAAGCTGTTGTTATTGCTGTAAAGTGCTAATTCAACACGCGTCTGCACCTATTCGAGGTTAAATCGATGAAGCGTGCATTGCGGTGTATTTTTGACGCGTCGCTTTGACAAGAGCCGCTGCAGTAAGCCTCTGTTTGTTATATACAGCTGCTCTCTTGATGTTTAAGTATACGTATATTTATTTATCTAATGTGTTAAATATTCGTTCCACATTGTTTGTCTTTAATATCAGTTTGTAGTCTTTCTGCAAGTCCCCACAAAGTCAATAAATCCCCCATCATTTACAGAGCCCTGTTTACTGTGCACTACAGAAAAGTGTTTTGTGTCCACTATTACTGCTGACTATGTTTAGTTTGAAAACAGCTGGTAAATAAAAAAGTGTTTTTCTTATTAATAATACATTAGAATCGGAGGACGAGGTGTAAAGATAAAGATTCACAGCTCTACTATTAATTTGAGTGTTTATGCATGTGATTTTCTATGGCGGTCATTAGGTGGTACTTGGAACAACTAATTTTAGCTAGCTTTAGTACTTGATCTGAAAAGTTTGAAACAATTAAGCTTCCATTGTGCTCCCTCATGTTTGTGTTCCTTCAACCAGGCCCTCCGTGTTCCAGCAGCCAGTCATCTTCTTGGGCGCCGATGTCACTCACCCGCCGGCTGGCGATGGGAAGAAGCCATCCATCGCAGCTGTGGTGGGAAGCATGGATGGACACCCCAGCCGATACTGTGCCACCGTGCGAGTGCAGACCTCACGCCAGGACCTGTCACAGGAACAGCTCTTCAGCCAGGAGGTCATCCAAGACCTCACCAACATGGTGCGAGAGCTGCTCATTCAGTTCTACAAGTCGACTCGCTTCAAGCCCACACGAATCATCTATTACCGTGGAGGAGTGTCTGAGGGACAGATGAAGCAGGCGAGTTAGCAGATTTGGAACTGTGAAGTGCTGATTTGTATACGATTGGGCTTATATAAATTAATGCTGCTGGTGTTTGTGCAGGTCGCATGGCCGGAGCTGATAGCCATCAGGAAAGCATGCATCAGTCTAGAGGAGGACTATAGACCAGGAATCACCTATATCGTAGTGCAAAAACGGCACCACACTCGACTCTTTTGCTCTGACAAAGCTGAGCGGGTGAGTTATCAAGAGGGCTTGAAGTCGGCTAACAAGCTTTACATTCTCAACATTGCAATTTTTTTGGAAAACAATGTATCCAAATCTCATTCTACCCCTACAGGTGGGAAAGAGTGGCAATGTCCCAGCTGGCACTACAGTGGACAGCACCATCACACACCCCTCAGAATTTGACTTCTACCTGTGCAGCCATGCTGGTATCCAGGTGAGTCAGACCTCTTTTTACCTGCATGTGTAGAAATTGCCATAGACCTGAATGGATAAACAAGTGGGTTTCTTGACCCCCGCAGGGCACAAGCCGTCCCTCTCACTATCACGTCTTGTGGGATGACAACTGTTTCACGGCTGACGAACTACAGCTCTTGACCTACCAGCTGTGCCACACCTATGTGCGGTGCACCCGCTCCGTCTCCATCCCCGCACCAGCCTACTATGCTCGGCTTGTGGCATTCCGTGCCCGCTACCATTTAGTGGACAAAGACCATGACAGGTTTGAAACATGTTTATGTATGAGTCTGTTGTTGTTAAAGTTTGTTTTTCTGACTCTTGTGTCGATTTAAACCAGTGAGTTTGTGTAAATTTAAAAGCCATTTCATCATGGGGATGGGGACCAGCCAGGTGTATAAAAAGAGTGCACATAACTCTCACTGAAGCAAAAAGTCAAATTGCTTTAAAAACATGACCTGGTAATTCTTGTGGTGTAAATCAATGTTAATGCTTTCCGCTTCTGTCGTCTTGTTCTCTTTAGTGCTGAGGGCAGTCATGTGTCAGGACAGAGTAATGGCCGAGACCCTCTGGCCCTGGCTAAGGCGGTCCAGATTCACTATGATACCCAGCACACCATGTACTTTGCCTGATGTCAACCAACAGGAGACACACCTTTACACTCCCTCTACAATCTCTCTCCTCTCTTCTTTGTTCTCGCCGTCACGTCTTCATCTGCAGCAAAGCAGCCCTGAAGCCAGGGGGCCATACGTGAGTCCAGTTGTATTCGGCCTCGGAAGAACCAACCTCTACCAGCAGTCCTGCACTGAGAGGCCTCTGGCCTCCAATGCACAAAAAGTCAAATTGAGCCATTTTAACTTTCATTTTGTTGATTTTGAATGTCTTTTTAATTTGTGAGATACACTGAGTGTGAGCAAACCTGCGCCATTGGTCAGGGCAGCTCTGGCTCTCTCAGCTAAGCTGGACTCTGTCTACTTTTACCTCAAGCCGCCATTGGCTGAATCTTGTCAAATGTCTTTTGGGGTGGGGCGGGGCTTGCATGTAGTAGGGGGTGGGGTTGACTTTAAGATTTGGATTTGTTTGTTTTTTCCTCCTTTTTGTGATCGTATTTGAACTTTCCTCTCAGTCTTTACAAACGAGGTGACCTGGGTGTAAATATGCCCATAACCTGTTCCCGTTGTGTGTGCGTGCGTGCGCGTGTGCGTGCGTGTGTGTGTGCGTGCGTGCGTGTGTATGTGTGTGTGTGTGTGTGTGTGTATGTATGTATGCATGCATTTGTGTGTTTGTGTGTGTGGATTCATGTCTCATGGCAAGCCACTGACTTTTAAAGGGAAATCTAGGCGCAAACTGCTGTAAATGCCTCTTTTATATTAACACACACATAGATATATAAAATATATAAACTATTTACAACTCTATAAGCATATTCCATGATTTCACAGGCTTTCATAAGCTGATGGTTTTGTGTAGCAGTGATATTACCCATGGTCTCCTCTCTGGCCGATGGGACCTGGGCAAACAGGACCGTACATGTGCCATTCTGCCTGTGGCAGATCTGGAAACACGTACGTCTATTTTGGATGGTTATTTTACAGGGTTGAAAGGTTATGGCCATTGCACAGTCATGGACGCGGCAACGCCGTCTGATAGGCTAGGCTCGCAACATACAGCACTCTCTCTACTTTTATGCATTTATACATAAGATTCAAATCAGATTTGTAAGAGTTTAATATAAACGTTTTTTTGTGTTAAACTTTAACAGTTTGTTAGAGTAGATCATCGTTCTTCTCGTCGTTCATGTTGATATTGATCGTTCGTCTGATCTGTTCTGTAAGTGATCCAGGAGTCAATGTGGTCGTAGGTGGAGAGGTTTTTTTTTAATATACAGCTTCGTTTCTTGTAGCTTTGTGGCCATGATAATGAGGGCCCAAATTGTTTAGGTTTGTCCTCTTGATGTTTTTTATGTGTTGAGAATTGATCAAAGTTTTTAGCGAATTCTTTACGAAGTAAAATATGGGTCAGATTGGTGGCAGGAGAAAGAGGGGTGACAAATCGGAACTTTTGCAGGGGGGGATATCGGCAGAATTTTACACTTAAAAGTGTGTTTAATACTTGTGTGTGTGTGTGTGTGTGTGTGTGTGTGTGTATGAACTTGAATCTATAATATAAATCCGAGGAACCATTTCTCTTTGTGTATAAAAGATAGGACACCATACATTTTATGACGCAAGCATAAGCACTGCCTTTGGAATGAACGGCTGTGCCCGGTTGACTGATACTGGGCAGCTGAGGGTCTCCGGCGTGCACGCCTCGGCAGGCGGGCAGCTCTGCAAAAACCCTTTTGTAATAAACCATCCGTAAAGCAGTAGGTTTGCTATGAATGAGTTTGGGCAGCAGCCTGTCGCTGGCGTGGATGCTGGCACCACGAAAGAGAAAGTGGGCAAGGGCATCACATGCAATAAATTGGATTCAAATGTTTAAAATGCTTAATAGGTTACTTTGATGTCACATCTTCCAGAGAATATCGCGTTCGAGTGTAGTGTACGTGTCTTTTCTTGGCTAAATTGTTACATGGCATTAATTCAAGTTTCCAGTCATGATATCATTGCAAAGCAATATAACCCAAAAGTTCGAACATTTAAAAGCTGTAATACTTTTTCGTCGACGTGGCTGTTGGTTGGATTCCTATTGCTGTTTGTGTTTATGTACTTATTTTGCTTGTATCAATCAATGGGAATGTGCATATGGTGGACTAGCTCTTTAGCTCTGTGGATTTTCAAACTTAGACTGTGCTCGCCTGCATGCCAGAGTATTGTTCTAATCTCTCAGAAAATATTTATTCTGAAACAGGAGAGGTTTTTTCTATTTGTACATTGATTCAGTGAGACTGTTTTTAGTAGCGATGTTGTCTGGTCTCTTACAAGATTTTCAGATTCCTCCACAAACGTCAGTAACTCGATGAGGAACACACGTGGGTGTTGAAGGGGTGAAGACGCCAGTCTTCGGGGGCTCCGACCCAAGCGAGGTACCTTCTTCAATCACAGGGCCCTTCTGAAGACTGACCTTCTCACCCCTTCTTTACTTCATCTGACTGATGAAGTACCATGTCATCTGCTGTTTCGTTCTGGCTCTGCTCTCGGGCTCTCCAGTGCCGTGGCACCTCCACACATGCACTTCCTCTCCGCATGTGGTGGGCCCCCAAGGGTTCACTGCACAAGAATTACCTCTTTTTACCTTTTTTTAACCATTCTCTCTGGCCCAATTAATAGAGAGCATGAGTTTTTTTTATTCCTATTTGATATATATGGCTTTGTTAATTGACAAATGTGTATTGTAATTTAATTTTTATTTTGTTTCTCTTACTGGTGTGTAGCTTTTTTTGTGCTGTTCTATTCTCGTGTTCTGAGCTGTGTGACTTGTCCGATAGCAATAGTGGGCACTTTCTTTGACCTGCTGGGAAGGGCTCCTGTAGCTTCTCCTGTCCGGGTGCCCCATGAGTTGCTGTATTGCTTTGTGACATTTTTAAAAAATCTCCCCTTTTTTTAGCCTGCAGGGAATATTTGTGTTATCGTGCAAATTAATAAATCGGTATTTTATGCCTATAACACACAGCTCTGTGTCATGTCATTTATTGCATAAATAAATAAAATCTACAGACTTACTGCCAAAGCTATCGTTTTTAATAATTTTATATTTTATTGTTGTGGTTTAAAGGGACAGTTTACCCAAAAATAAAAATCCTGTAATTTACTCACCCTCTTGTCATTTCTAAACTTGTATAACTTTCTTCTGCAGAACACAAAGAAGATATTTTGAAAAATGTCGGTAATCAAAAGTGGAACCCATTGACTTGCATTGGTTTTGTGTCCATACAATAGAGGTGAATGGGTACTGTCGTTGTTCAGTTACCAACGTTTTTCCAAAATCTTTTGTGTTCTGCAGAACAAAGCAAGTCATACCCTCTTGTCATATCAAACCTGTGAGTAAATTGACAGAATTTTCATTTTTGGGTGAACTATCTGTTTAAATATTGTTTGGACATTGATGCCACTGCTACAAAAAGATGAGATGTTGTTTTGCCACTAGATGGCAACACTCCCAAAGGTCTACAAGTTAACAACTTTGTGTTCAGAAGTAGCACCAACCAGCTGCAATAGTTTTTTTTGGTTTTCATTAAACAAGTAATATCCTACAAGTGTAGTTTTAATTGAAATAAAGCATGAGTTTGATTCTGGAGTAAAATAGAAATGACTTGTGTATTTAAAATTTGATCATTTGAAAACCACCAAAATATCTGAGGTTACTTGTTGATAACGCATCATAAGGCTTTAAACTTTACTGTTCAAATGCCATTTTCTGATACAGTTGTGTAGAGATTCTATGTACCATCAGTCTGCCCTCTCTTTTGTGCCCCTTCTGTCATTTCCTCTGTCCTGTCGTCATGACCACTGTTGCCATGGAGAAGCAGCAACAAAAGGAAACATAATCCAGATATCTTGCCCCGTAATATTTAATTCATAAGCATAGACACCAACGTCTGTAGGTTATAAAGCGGGGTAACGTATCTTTTTTTAAATAAGGACATTGAAAACTTGTCTCTTTTCCATGTTTTTAATTAAATATGCATTTATATTAAAAAACTTCAAAGAACACATTGTGTTAAATCACCTTTAATCATCCTGCAAAGTAACATAATATTGCTGTAAGCAGATCATTTGTACCGCACACATCAAAGCCCTTACAAGGACAGTTCACCCCAAAAATGAAAATTCACAGGTTTTAAACAACATGATGTTGAGTAAATGACACAATTATTATTTTTGGGTGAACTATCCCTTTAAAGTCACAATACCTGTGGCAAGAAATGTATTGGTGTACTGTTGCAAAGTGGAAGCGTTTTACAGTTTGTCATTCTTGCCACCCTCATACATGACCACAAAAGCAAACAGCCTTGACAAGCTTCTCTTAGAAAGCAATTTTCAGTCAAAACTAACGTGAGCGTAAGCATTTTTAGCAGCGGCTCTTTAAAAGCATTGACCATTTTTAAGCCCTATTGTTAAGGGCACCTAGATTGTTTTGTGTAAATTGACCCTCGAACAGACACCACGCTCGCCCTCCCTCCTCTCTCTCGCTCTGTCTCTCTCTATACACTGTTATTTGCTTTCTTTTCAAGATGAGACTGGCTTCGTGGGACCTTTTCTGATACAGGCCGGCACACTTGAAACACCTGTAAGTGTTTCGGCCGCCAATGGGTGATCACCGCTCTGACTGCAACTAACCAACCGCTGAAGGTTTTATTGCAGAGGAGAAGAGGAGACTGCTTTTGTCTTTGCTCAAGTGGCCTGAGGCACAGCACCCTTTTTGTGTTTCGACTGCTCTTGATTCGACCCTCCTGCAGATTTTTAACATCACGTACAGCCTAGAAGAAGACCTTGGATATCTTTCTCACCGACACCACGTGGTGTCATATCTGACAAACTTTTTTAGCGTCCTCGATGGGATTTTTAATTTAGCCGAAACTGAAATAATTACGAAGGCTGTTTACATTTGTGTTGATTTTGTCTACATTTTTTTGACGTGTTGTTTATTTGCGTCTTTGGAGGTAATCCATCTTGGACAGCCACGGCATCCATGTTACAGTATCAAATTTAATCTGGGTGACCCATTTGGGGAAGGCAACACCAACATTAGAGACGTATGTCCCAGAGATAGGAGTAGATCTTTCTTTACCAAGAAGAGAACGAGAAGCAAGCAGCTTCTGCGAATGTAGGACGAAGGTGGTGGAACTTCAGAAGTTCAGTCAGTTCCATGTGGGTGAGCTGAGACAATTGGCAGCAGTTTTCGGGATTGTTTAACTATTCATCACCTCATAGAAAGACGTGAGGAAAGTGAACGCAACAGTCTGAGGTCGCAAACAGGGACGAGCTATAATGCGGCTATACGAAACTTCGTTTTGAGAAAAGGACAAAAAAGCTTTTCCAGGAGTAAGTAGAGGTTTGGCAATCGTGCCAGCCTCTGTGAGCAGAAAAGAGGGAGACAATTATCCATAGTAGGACCTTTTCTAAGCGGAAAGGTGTCGTCGAGGTTGTGGCCCGAGGAGGCGTGGTATTCAGAGGGTGGCAGTATGGTGAACACTGGAATGCAACTGATCAGCTTTACCTGTGCCGTGACAGGCTGGATAATGGCTATAGCGGTGACCGCGTTGCCTCAGTGGAAGGTCACGGCCTTCATAGGCAGCAACATCCTCACCTCCGAGATCGTCTGGCAGGGAATCTGGATGAATTGTATCTATCAGACCACCGGCCACATGCAGTGTAAGACCTACGATTCCATGCTGGCTCTGCCGCCTGATATACAGGCGGCACGGGCTCTCATGTGCATTGCCATCTTCTTGGGCTGGTTGTCCTGCACCGTCTCTTGCTGTGGCATGAAGTGCACCACCTGCGCCGGGGACGATCGCCATGCCAAGGCCGGCATAGCTCTGTCCGGTGGGGTGCTCTTCATCCTGACGGGACTGTGCGTCCTAGTGCCCGTGTCTTGGACAGCAAACAGTGTGGTGCAGGACTTCTACAACCCCAATGTTCCTCTGCAGAACAAGCGGGAGCTGGGTCAGGCCATTTATCTGGGATGGGCGGCAGCCGTGATCCTTATGATCAGTGGGGCGGTGCTGAGCAGCACCTGCCCGCACTTTGAGAGAGAAGGGTACAGACGGGGGTACATGGGCCGTAGCTTTGCCAACTCGAGGCCTTCTGCATCCGATCCTCCCAAGCCCATCACCAACAGTTCCTTGCCTCTTAAGGAGTATGTTTAGAGGGAAATGAAAGCAGATGTTCATGATTTAAAGTGGTAAGGATGAATAGGGAGACATCTGCAGAGAAATGTAATTGGAAATGAAAATTAAAGGTGCACTCAGTAAATGTTTTTGTTTTGATGGACAGAGGCATTTTGCTCATCTGTGCCGCTTGAAGTCCAGTCAGTTCCTGTTTTCCTGCTTTTTCAGTCATTATTTATTAACTCTTTCTGTTTAGTTTTGTTGGATCGCACACACATTATGATGCATAACTTGGGCTATTACATTGTGTCTAATATGTATATTGTGTTTGTTGGTATATTCTATGGTTTGCTTGTTTATTTAGATGTTAATGTTTTGCAAAGTGCTTTAAATACTGGAATAGTCCGATAAGCTCTTAAAGCTGAAGTGTGTCAGTCTCTGCTGCTAGGATCACCAAGATAGCTGGACATCCCCTCTGTTTGGTAGAAAAAAACTCATTTCAGTGGTCCTCCCAATGTTATCTCTGTACTTTAACATAACAGAATGCACAATTCAGCTTTATAGAAAATAACCTGGTCACACTGCACGATACAGCTGGTCATGTGATCTCAACATGGTGGTCCCCAAGGTCTGACTTTATGGAGAACAAACCATTTTTTCATCTCACTTGATTGTACATCATTCTAAATATCTTAGAGAAGTATTGTTGATTCAGAGGTAAAAAAAATTAAATGTGAAAAATACTGGGTACACCTTTAATTTACGTTTGTTTTACACAAAGCTCTCTCTGTGTGTTAGTAGCACTATAGCAGTATTGCAGTGGGTCCAAGATTTTCAGAATTACTTGTTAGTCTCTTCGTATTTTGTGCTCTCATGAGAACTGTTGATTCATTTACACTCCGCTATTTATGTGAACCTTGTCTAATTTATTTTAATTTGTCCAATAGTATTGACTTCTCTCTGTTCCTTAAAATAAGTGTTTAATTGACATATCACAGCTCAGTGCTGTTGTCATTAGATGAAACCACTAACTTACTGTGTATGTTTGTGCATGATTTCTCTATTTATTGATTGAAAATGTGAGTTTTAAACCGTGTAATAAAATAAAAGTGTGACGTGACAGTTCTTTCATCTTATTTTATTTGTTTGCGTTGAATAAACACACAATCTCAAACTCTTGCACATATTGGTCACTACAGTGGACAGTATCTCTTAAACGCTTAAAGTGGACATATGAAAATCTCTTTGAAAAATTTAAAATGGTCTTGTTTTTACTCGGAGCAATAAAATACTGACTGTGGTTTTCATAGATTCATACAAGAAATTGTAAAATTAATTATTTTACATAATCAAAACCAATTCTCAGTGTGCTGAACAGTGATGCTGATATACAGTCCTTGTCATTGTCCAGGTACATCCAGGTAATGAAATGTCTCTCTTTAGGTCTCCGGTGGTCCTTTAATATTTTGTTGCCATACTAACAACAACATCATACACAAGATGCAGCGAAAGCCTACCAATCATCTCAAAGCTGAGCTTTGGAAGACATTTCCATGAAGGACACTTGACACAGTGCATCTGAAACACAAAAAATACATAAAATATTAATACAAGCGTAATGTTTGCAAAAAAAACTGGGCAATACAAACTATGAGACAAATACCTCTTTTTTAAATGTAAAATTTATATATCTATTGTTACAGGTCATCTTACAATTGCAATCACTGTGTGACACCTATAAAGTTGCATACCATACTATAAATAAACAACATACACACGAATGCAATGAGATGTGTCAACAGAATCTACAGGATTACAAACTGTTACACAATACTTCAGGCCATGTTTGCATCTGGCTCAATGTGTCGTGTGACTGTCTGTGTCTATAAACATGAATGGGAATACTTGGTCATTTTAATTGTAGTTAACTGAATATTACAGGTACATCTTTCATATGATCTGGATATTGATGCCATGCATAAGAAAAATGTTCTGTAAAGGATTATTTATGTGTATGTATGGTAGGTATACACCTATATTGTGCCCAGATCAAATCCCCCATGACAGCCGTTATTACCAGATGTAAAATTAGCCAAAATTTGTAACCTCATATGATACAGAATACAGTGGAAATACCTCCAATTCTCTCCTCTCTACTAGGTAAACGCAAAGAGTCCCATCTCTTTGGTGCGGTTTCCATTAAGGTAAGATCAGTGGGTGTCAGCATCTGCAGAAAGTTTCTTCTCTGCAGTAATCTAAGCATGAAGATGAGGAAAGTCCTGTGCTGTTTGGTGACAAGCCTTAACTGGTACATAAATACTTCAAACTTGAACGGATTCATAAACTTTACTCATAACAGGATTTGTGAATGTAGTCTATCATATAAATATACAAATGTATTGCCAATCACACGGTCTATCAACAACCTATAACAGAATGGTTTCAGAGGATACTGGAGGCGGTAATGACGATCTGCGTCTTGAAGCCACTCTAACATGTCTGCGATGGAGGGACACGTGGCTGATCTGGCGACACAACAAACAATGTCAAGTGTGTTTGTGTTTTTCTCATAGAACTGGAAAGCAGCAGACACGTGTTGACTGATGGTGTTCCTCGCTGTCTGAAGAGCATCCCTACCAATAAAGACAACATAATGGTGAATACATGTTTTAAAGAAGCATTCTTTTCGCCAATATTAAGCAGGACTTACATGTTCTCGTCTAACTTTCTCAGAACTGTATCCACAGCCAGTGAGAGTTTATAATGAAGTCGTTCTTGTAAACTAGGGAAATGAGCCAGAGGTGTGTTTGCGAGCTGCACGTTTTTCAAAGCCTTTATCTGGGTGGCGAGGTTTCCAAGAGAGCTCATCATAGAAGTACATTCAACTAACACACCTTCCCAAATACTTTTATTCACTTTTAAAACCTCAAAGCATTTATGAAGCTGTTCGTGAAACGACGCTGAAACAGGACTAGACATTTTTAAATTCCTGTTAACAGAAGCAGGTTTTACTAAAGCGCGTTAGTGCGATACGTTTATTAAAGGTATATACAAAATATCATTAGCATTGCACATGCGGTCTTATTTCTTACACGTTTATTTATTTTACAAACCATAAACTCTTTCAGTTTCCATCATATATGCACACGTGATTACAGAGACAAGCCCGATCGATGTGACTGTCTTAACACACCCACACCTACCTAACTGTGCAACCATCCGCCAATCGGCTTCTTTCTTACTGCAGCGGAAACAGCAAAACACTCAACCATTGGTCAGATTTCATTCTTCCGGTTTAGTGCGGTGTTATCTTATTGGTCAAGAGACTGCTAGGGGTTACAAGGCGGAGGTCACAACCGCTCACTGATTGGATGAGAAACACAGTAGCGTTACATTTGAAAAGAAGCTTCAACAACTGTTGGCGATCGCTGTGGTTGGGGATAGTTCGGCTGAGACAAGGGTTATTGAAGTAAAATAAATAAACAAACAAACATACAACCTTTTTTTTAACGTATGCATTTAAGGTATTTCTACAACACAAATCTAAGGTCGACTCCGATTTAAGAAAAGTTGACGCTTTTGTTTTACAGATTCATCATGGCACCGAGAAAACGGACACAGACTTCAAAAAACAAGAAAAACCCGAAGACGCGCAAACTGGAAGCTTTTCTGCTAGATTTTGACGACGAAGGTCATATATTTGCTCCTGCTGACTTGCATACCTTGATGCTTCATTTGTATTTGCGACCAGATGTTGAATGTATTCTGTGTTTGCAGTTCGCACCGTTGTTGAGAGATTGAAGGACAAGACCAACGACCTTCTGAAAGATGCAGACAACCTTTATGTGGCAGCACTGATAAAACTGCCAATGGCAGTGAGGAAGATGAACTGGATTGAATACTGCAGTAAGAATGTTTTGTAATTCCACATGTATTCTACCATGTACACTTAACTGTGATTTTTTGTGTTTTCAATTCCTGTCTAAACTTTTGTATAGCATACATTTTTATGTTAATATTATTGTTTAGCAATTTATAGAAATTAGATTTAAGGGAAATTGCTTGTTTTTCATAATTGTCAAAGTTTTCTCTTTCACAGAATAAAAGGTCAAATAAAGCATATCAAATTACATTTTACATTTAGCAGATTCTTTTATCCAAAGCGACTTACACAGAGTTCAGGGAGCAATACAGCGATATGTCATAAAGGAGCAATAATCAGAATCAGAATCAGAAGAGCTTTATTGCCAAGTGTGCTTGCACACACAAGGAATTTTCTTTGGTGTTGGAAGCTTCTAGTACAGACATTCAACACAATGACAATACAATATAATACGATTTACAGTCTAAAACATTCTAATACAATAGGTGCTAATACCAAGTTACTAGTTTCCACAAAAGCCAGAACAATGCCTGTTGAGAGAGAGCGAGACGGTTAGGTCTTTTTTAATAAATGAACATCATATTAAAAAATCTCATCCATATACTAACCTACCATTTTAATATTCTCTTCTAATGATTTGTATTTCTTGCTTTTCTCTAAGATTTGGACAAGCCAAAGTCACCAGTGGATGATTCAAAGGTAGTTCTTTTCAACATTTGTTACATTTTAATCTGTTTATTGCTTAGCATTATGTTTTTGACAAGTTGATCTTGATCGAAATCTTAACTGTGCGTGCAGGTGCCAGAGGAAGCTGCCCAGGTTGAACTTGCTATTGCTGAGAATAATGCAATTCCTTCCAAAGTTGCTTTAAAAGGTACATTGCACAGCCATCTCTTAACTTCTATAGTGTATTTGCCATCATTTGTTAAGATGCTTTTTCTCTCTTTCTATTTATGAAAAGCCAAGAACAGTGCAAATTCTGATGATGAAATCATGGCACCCCTGAAGTCTACAGTGAAGAAGGTTAGTGAGCTCAGTGATCTACATTATGCTGTTTTGATATCAGACAGCTCAAATTAAATTGATGAGTGCACATAAAAACAACCATGTCGTCATGGTTACTAGAAGGAAAACCTTTTTTATGGGTTTTTATTCTCTAGTTGAAATGTTACGAGAAATCACGATAGTCTGCTGTCTATGTACAAACCTATCTATGTCTTCTTAATCTGCAGAAGAAAGCGCCAAAGAAGGCACCTTCGACTTCCAAGAAGGCTAAAGCTCTCGCTGTCAGCACTCAGGGAAGCACCATTCGAAAGTAAGAAAGAGAAATGACTAATGGGCTAATTTCAGACTTAATTATTTTTAAATTGTACATGCCATCATTTTTAAGGTAAACAGATACCCAGAAGCTGTAAAAAAACTTATGATCTAGAGAAAACAAGACAGAAGTAAAAATATTACATGGCTCTCTGGGCTTCCTTAGCTTTGGGCACAAAAGTTATTGCAATTCAATTGGTTGCAGAAATTACACACTTTACCTGATCTTTTTAGTTATTGTTACCCCTTAAGAAGACCAATGGATTGCCTTTTCCCCCTCATAGGTCTACAAGAAAGCCTCTGGTCACCCCTGCTAGAACTTTTCTAGAGTCTTCAGTCATTGGCCCAACACCACTCATTACACCACGATTTGACTCCAGGTAAATACGGACTCTTGCCATTATGTGGCATTGATTTTAACTTCTGTCAGTACAGATTTACATTTACGTTTATATATAAAGCACTGCCGTTCTCTCTTGCAGATTGCCAAAGACTCCAGCAATCAGACTTCCACGGCATCAGGAGAAGGTGTTTAGCATGTCTGTCAATGGCTCACCCATTGCTGGGAGTGCAGAAGACATTGTCATTAGCGTCCCACTTGGAAATGGAGAGGTGAGTGTTTTTGCTTATTGTGTAAAGCATGTTGTGTGTTTATGTCACACAGGGTGAACATCTTTTATTTGTCATTACAGTGCATTCAGCTGCTGGCCAATGAGATGGACTCTGTGGATCTGAGTCAGCTAGATGAGAAAGCACTACGCAGGATAAGAAACCTGCAGGTATGTGTTGCTGTTTATTAATTCTTAATGATCACTACCTGATCATGCTTTTCTTGGTCTGAAAGCATTGTTCACCTCATTCTTTTGGGTTCTTTGAGTGTATTGAATTTAACCTGTTTTTATAAATGCCACCCTTAAAAAAGTGGCACCATAAATAGATTTTTTTCTGTTCTTCTGTCTATTTGCAGAATCGTCTCACAACTCTTTGTGGAATGTCAAAGTGAAACAACTCTGCCAGCTTTGTACAGCACGCTTTCCTTTCATTTTTCTTTATACACATTATTGTCTTTTATTAAGACCGATTTTATACGTTTTATAACATTGTAGGGGTTTTTCTTTATATTCAGTGACTTCTGAAAGCTTTTAAAGGATACATGTAAATACGATTAGTAGCAGTTTTGTATTGCACGTGATCTGTGTAGTGTGTTCTAACTTCTGTAAATATGACTTTTTAGAAAGACGAGATTACACAACCCTAAATGTTCTTTCCTGCCTGTTGCTGTGATTTGCATATGAATATGAAACCTATCATTTCGAAAATGAAAATTGCCTTTTACTCGCCATCAAACCCATCTGTTTTTCTTTTCTCTGTCAGACACAAAGTTAACACTACTTTTTTTCAATACATCAAAAGCCTGCAGTCCACAGGAATGAATTGTCAAAACATGGAAAGTATACCACTTTTCACAAGTTTGTTTTTGATATTTTCCCACATATTAGAATAATAGTGCAGATGTTAAGATTAAGTTGATTAGAAACATTTCAGTCAGGTGACACTAAACCGTTGAACTGTAGTGTATTTTGACAGCGTATAACTACTGAGTGACTGTTCCACAGTATTGTTTAACTAGATTGCCCTCTGGTGGTTGTATGGTAAAACTACGGTAAGTGAACTGATGTCAGGTGAAGAAGGTATATGAAATAAAAAAAAACATGTCTTTACAGAATATAAGCAAATCCCCAGATTCAGTCTTTCTTACTGTTGGCTTATGTCTAAACCAAGCTTGTATCTATTTACAGGCTTTATACATTTTTTATCTTGTTAATTATCACAAACCACTGCGAGATCCTGCATCTCATGAATGCTCAAGCAGACCGATCATTAGAAAGACCTCCGAGCAAAAACATTCAACTCAAGGAAGACTCTGTACTTGAGGAAATATGTAAGGTTCATTTAAGCTCATAAATGCCCCGCAATAATGATCATAAATTTAACTGAGATATTTTCTGTGCTACCAATTTTATATCTCACTAGAGGGCAGTGTGCACATATTGACGCAACACTCAAAATGCTTGGTTGTTTTAAGCCATGGCATAAACATACCAGTTGTCCCAATGGTTAGGTCATATAAGTTATAGTGAGGGAAATAATTATTTGATCCCCTGCTGATTTTGTTAGTTTGCCTGCTTACAAAGAAATGAAGGGTCTATAATTTTTATGTTTGGTTTATTTTAACTGATAGAGACAGAATATTAAAAAAACCAGGGGAAAATGTTATATAAAGGTTATACATTGATTTGCATTTCAGTCAGTGAAATAAGTATTTGATCCCCTACCAACCAGCAAGAATTCTGGCTCCACAGATTGGTTATGTGCCTATACTATACTATACTTTTTTTTTACTATATAGAAATACAAAATAACTATCAATTGCCCTTGGTCTGGAGCTCCCTGCAAGATTTCCCCAATGGGGTAAAGATGATCATGAGAACGGTTACAGATCAGCCCAGAACTACACGGAAGAAGCTTGTTAATGATTTCAAGACAGTTGGGACCACAGTTAGCAAGCAAAACATTGGTAACACGCTATGCCACAATAGATTGAAATCCTGAAGCACCCGCATTGTCCTCCTGCCAAAGAAGACCCGTCTGAAGTTTGACAATGAACATCAAAATGATTCAGAAAAGGCTTTGGCGAAAGTGCTGGCACTGCTGTGAGACCAAAATTGACTCCTGTTTTTGGAGGGAGAGAAATGCTGACTATGACCCCAAGAACACCATCCCTACAGAGAAGCACAGCGGGTACAGGGTGACTTCACCACATTGAGGGGCTGAGGGACGGGCCAGTGTACCGTAAAATCGTGGACGAGAACCTCCTCCCCTTAACTAGGTCACTGAAGATGGGTCATGGATGTGCCTTTAACACGACAAAGACCCAAAACATATTGCCAAGACAACCAACGAGTGGCTTAAGGAGAAGCACATCAAATGTCCTAGCCAGTCTCTAGACCCTAGTCCTATAGTATGGAATTCCAAACCTGACTTAATTAAAAATAAATAAATACAAAAATAAATCCACAAAGAAATGTAAAAAAGCAAAAATAAACGAGTATTTATTCTTTTATTTCCTTATTTATGTGTAATTATATATTTTTTCACGTTTATTTATTTTTTCATTTATTTATACATTTATTTATTTCCACATTTATTCATGTATACAGTATATGTATTTATTCCTACATTTATTTATTTTCACATTTATTTATTTCTTTGTCTGTATGCTAATGAGTGTGGGCGTGTTTCACCTCAGATATTAGCAATCGATCTCAGAGCGGCGGTTCTGAAGCTTTAAAGCCACAGGGACACCTTGTGGGTTGACCAAACGAAACGAGGTTGACGAAGTTGCATAGAGAAGGCAATCTAGTCATTTAATATCACCCTAACTGTATGTAGATAGGGTTACCACACATAGCCTACATACTCTTTATTAGGGACATTGCCGTAAAACATTATCCGGTCGAGATTTCTAAAATGTCTTTGCACACATGAACAGAAACTGCACAACAACAGGTCTGCTATGAGACACTTGGAAGAATACACTTGGACATGGAAGCGCGTGAAATTATTCACTAGTGATCACATTTATTGTAAATGCGCTGGATGGAGCTGATAAGAGCTTGAGTTGTTTGTCGATGAGACTCGCACAAACCAGCTCAGAACGCCGAGAGAAACCAGCGCATTTCACTGAAGTCTACGCAAGCATTACAATCAATGCGTTTGAAACGCATCTGCAAATACAGTTTACATTCGCATTTCCTAACTTTGCAATGCATAACACGTAAATTATAATGCATATTTCATAGATGCTGCTCTTAGATACTAAGAGTTTAATGAAAAGTCCTCAATGTGATTTAGGGATCCTGAATTAAATCAAACCAAAAGTGCATGCTCATGTAAACGCAGTGAGACACGCATCTCACGCCATCGATACGTGCCTATCATGCCCATTCAAACAGCACCGTTAGGTAGCCTACAGGTACATCTCAAAAAATTTGAATATCATGAAAAAGGTCAATATTTTTGGTCACTCATTTCAGAAAGTGAAACCCATATATTATATAGATTCATTACACATAGAGTTAAATATTTCAAGCCTTTATTTCTTGAAATTTTGATGATTATGGCTTACAGATAATGAAAACCCAAAATTCAGTGTCTCAGAAAATTAGAATATTAATAAAGAAAAAGGATATTTTAAACACAAATGTCAGGGTTCTGAAAAGTATGTTCATTTCTATGCACTCAATACTCGGTTGGGCCTCCTTTTGCATGAATTACTGCATCAATGCGGCGTGGCATGGAGGTAATCAGCCTGTGGCACTGCTCAGGTGTAATGGAAGCCCAGCTTGCTTTGATAGCGGCCTTCAGGTCATCTGCATTGTTGGGTCTGGTGTCACTCATCTTTCCTTCAGCGTCTGCGTCTGAAGTCACAAAGATGCTGTAGTAGTAGTTACAGCAATGCTACACAGCATTGCAATCACTGGAGGTGCAGCTTTACCAGACGAGGTGGAAGAAGAGGAGGAGGAGGAGGAAGCAGCTTTCCACAACCCACCTCAACAAAGAGATGCCCTACCTCATTCACTCTGTTTTTGGTAAATTTTTTTGCATCAAATTTATTTTTTCATCCACCACACAGCACCCCCCCCCCTTTCTTTGTGTGTATACATTTCTTTCAACCCAATAACATTTTTTTTGCAGTTGTGCACACAGTTTATTTGTCATCAAGCTTCACCAGCTCTAAGGAAATAAAAGTGTAAATACTCATTTATTTTATTTTTGTATTTATTTATTTTTAATTAAGTCAGGTTTGGAATTCCATACATATAGAAAATCTGTGAAGGAGGCGAAAACTCCAATTTGCTGAGGGACAGCCAAGAAACCTTAAAGATTGACAGAGGAGTGGACTAAATGTATCCTGACACGTGCAAACCTGGTGACCAACTATCAGAAATGTCTGACCTCTGTGCTTGCCAACAAGGGTTTCTCCACCAAGTACAAAGTTATGTTTTGCTCGGGGATCAAATACTTATTTCACTGACTGAAATGCAAATCAATTTATAACCTTTATATAAAAAATTTTCCCTTGATTTTTTTTAAAATATATTCTGTCTCTATCAGTTAAAATAAACCCACCATAAAAATTATAGACCCTTCATTTCTTTGTAAGCAGGCAAACTTACAAAATCAGCAAGGGATCAAATAATTATTTCCTCACTGTATGTTTCCTATATTATTTTAAATGATTGGTTGGGTCTGTCCATATTTCACCCAACCATGGGTTGAAACAACCGAGCAGCATGTTTCAATTGTCAGAGCATAGACTAAACCTTCATAGTCAAATTTTTTGAAAAATTTCCAACAAAGCAGAATTTTCTTTCTAAATTCAGTTTTAAAAACCATTTAAAAGACATCCATTTACTAAAAAGCATATAAACAGAATGAAATAAACATATCTTTGTCCCTGCACCACGTAGTCAGCAATCTCCCCTCTGTACTTTTCTTTCTGACCTTCAGTGTTGGGATGAGTCTGCAAATGCATCCAATTATTACTTGTTAATGTGATTCACTCATTACAGAAATGAGGTCTAGATTGTCACGACGGCACTGACGGCTATTTCAGCTTAACAGCTTTTGGCAGGCTGCAGTTCTTCTAACACACACTTATTTAAGGCAGAGGCATGTATGCTTCACATCCAATAAGGGCAAATTCACTTTTATATTGAAGATCAAAGCTGAAGACATTTGAAGCTCCATGGCTGAATTATCATTTACAGGCTTGAGCAGATTCTGTACTTGGTGAGGCAGTCGTTCCAGATCCCCTGTTAGCAGACACACTGTATCACAGCTGCTTTTGGATAACATCCATGAACTGAAAGAATCTATAACTTTTCTTTGTTTTTAGACAGTTAATATGTAGTTGGAGGACTCCATTCCACAGAATGCATTGCTGCTAGCATCAGTTGTAGCTATTGTTCCTACGGGCCACTGTCCTACAGGGCCTAGTATCTACTTTGCTAAATCGTTTAATTGCTTTGTTTTTTAGGTCGGCCCTCCATACACCTTTTTTTCTCAAAACAAATTTGTTCTTCATTATCAACGATCATGTCTAACACATCAGAGGAAATATGTCGGCACATGCATCATCACTTTTCAAATCCTGAGGAGACCGGTGTCTGATTATGCAGCGGGATGGAGGAAATTGCCAAATTTGTGGGGAGATGGATTGCCTTGACACAGCTCTCACGAGCCAAATTAATTCCTCAGTCTGCCCTGTCCCCCTTACGGGACCATCCGTCAAGCGAGTCCTCTAATCGATTTATTCACAGACTTTCAGTCTGCCACAGCGGCACCTCCTTTTCACTTACTTTTGCTAGAATGCAGCCATACATGAGGCTGGTGGATTTGTATGGTGTCTTGAAGTAAGTTTTTTGGAGAGAAAAATCACAAATTAAAGATCTCTTTAATACCTCAGTTGTTTTTCCTAGATATTAATGAATGAATTCAAATAAAATGACGAGCGACTGAGACTTTTGCTTTAGTCTCTTGCTTGTTATATTTTTTCTTATGTATCATTTATTGGACAGACGTACAATTAATGTTACACATTATTTGCGTCTCATTTTTTTAATATGATATCTGAAACAATGTTGATACTTTACATTAAAAAGTTGAACAAGTCTCCCTGGATACTGTATAATGAAGCAACACGTGAGGAATAGATATTAGCCGTCATTGCCAATGTAACTTTAATAAGATATACAAGAAAAGTTCTTTATATGTAAGATTAGTAAAGACAACAGAATTTATAAAAATAATACAAATCTGGCAAGTCTAACCCATACCAACTGACTAATTACATAATAGATGGTGAGGATTACTTTGATCAGTCCCTGATGATATGGAGGCAGTCTGGGCACGTACCCTCTGCCAAATGGTCTGAACCTTAATGGTGTTTTGATGAGCCACCCCTCTGTCACCACAAACCCGAGGTGATACGGTAACAAGGGCATCTGCTGCAGGAAAGGCGTGCTACTTTACAATCGACTTTGCAAATGAATGTAAAAGGGGCCGTCAGCAGACTCAGAGGACATATTATGCCCCCTTCGCACATCCAATATGTTGCTTTATCTGTCAGGAACATTGAATGAGGCACAAACATCAAAGAAGCTAAAGAAAGGCCCATGGAGGTTCTCATACAAGTAAACAGAGCTACGGCTAATTCTTCTATGCCAGTCTCTAAGGATTTTCTATTATTGGAGAAATGTGAACTGCACACTGGCCAAGAACTGCTTAGAAGTGGTGCATTAGCTTTGTTTTTTACATCTTTAAATTTATATTTTAAAGGGATGGAGGTATGAGACAGCTAAGAGACAAACTTGCGTGACACTGAGAATAAAATTAGGTTGCGAAACGTACTCGCAGTCTTTGAAAAAGCCAAGTCTCCTTAGCAATAGTGATTTGGTTCATAGCCCCTTTTCTCTTAAGTGCCTCAATAAAGTCTATCACCCTATTTGTGAAAGTAATATGGCCCGGTGCGATCCCAAATTACATATAAATGACACAGCAAATTGGAAAATTAGGAGAAGAGGGAAGGGTAATTTGCAAGCAAACAGGGTAAAACCAATTTATTAGGAGAGCAGAAAGAAAAATAGCTACAGCTACTGTCGTCCATAAAAACCTGAAACTCTTACTCAGAGGTTTGTATCTGAAACCCTCCACAGATCAAATATCTGAGTGAAAGTGACTGGAAAAATTAAATAGAATATTAGTATATTGTTTGTTTTATGAAAATGCTATAAAATTGGATGGTTTTTTGAATAATGTAAGGATTTTCAGATTGCTTCCTGGATATATGAGGACTTTAAAGATTAAAGGTCCCTTTCAGTTCTGTCGCTCAATTCTTTACCAGTCATCCATCCTAAGTGAGGTTTAAATCTCAGGTCAGAGCTTGATGTCCATCCAAGGTTCACAGAACAGTAGTGGGTTTCACAATACTTTCCTCCGTTTTTCTCTCTCTCTATCACACCTTTCTAGCAAGCTATTTCTATCCTCCTGCCAGGTGTGTATCTGTGCTCCATATATGGAGCTTGCACAAGCTGCAGACGGAGAGCCAGTGTGAGTCCAGAGAGTTTCAGGTCCCCGGTCTGAGGTTTCTGACCATCAAATGGGCCCTGTGGGCTTCGCCGGAGAACCAGCTCCTCTCACACCATCTGTCAACCTGTTCCTGAAACTTCCACAAGGGAAACCTATCCAATCAGTAAGCAAAGGGCAGCCATGTTGGATTACAGCCATCCCCACGTTGGCCTTCTAGCAACATATTGTACTACACCATTATTTTTGTTTCATTTGCACAAATAATGGGGAAAAGCTTCCTCTCATTAACATGTTTTATTTGGCTTTAACCAGTTAGGTAGTCTATATTAAGGACATTACTCATCACACCACAGTGATCTAATAGAAACCATGAAGGCTGAAGCTACAGAGAGGGTTAACATATTCTAAATTTAGCTGTAAATAATATAAAACGTGTTACATTTAGGTATCACAAGGATGCCATGCTCAATAATGTTCTTTCTTAGAAAGTTATTCAGGTGCTGGCATGGGCCTCTGATAAATTGTACGTCAGGTGAAGAATATAATTCGAAGTTCATTTTTCCTTACAATCTTGAAGTTCAACTTTCTTTGCAATGTGGCAAGTTTTACTCTTTCACCTTTGTCTGCCTCTGAGAAGAAGAGAGACCATGGTGATAATTGCTGTAAATTTCCCTGTGTACCCTTGAAGTCTGGCCTCCAAATCTGTGACGGCCTTAACTTGCTTTTCTCCCTATGATCAAAGCAATAAAAGGCTTTATTGTGGCTACATCACAGACATCACTCAGATCTGCATGCAAATCACTTTATTGCAAACATATCAGAGCATTCGCATGATGTACTAAAAAACAATTATATGGATTTACCGTAACCAGGGAAAATGAGGATATAATGAATTGTATTAGCTGATGGGTTTTTTAAAGATAGGAAAGGCAGGCATCTCAAAAATTAAGAGACCTGAAAACGACCTAAGCAGCCTACTCCTAATAAATATTAACTCTTGTATCTTGAAAGATGTGTGACACAGAGCTTATGGAGGCTCAGAAATGGGAATTTTGGCAAATTGGGGTGACTCGGGGTGACTTTGTTTATTTTGGCATGGATGCAGTTCTCAGCAGATGAATAAATGAGGATCTGGTTCACGCCTCAGCATGTGCTCGGGAATGCCGTGATGGATGGGCCTCTGTACGCCGTGCTGCTCTTTGCAGGCTCGACATGCGGCGAGCAAATTAAGAACGGCGACATACGAGAATGAAGGTCACCGCTATCTGTGAGTGAAGTATTCAATCTTAAGTGTGAAACTGAAACTACCTCTGTCAGAACACATGATGAAGAGAAATTATGCAAACTTACAGCCTGTTGTGTGGCACGCCTGTGGAGCAGCAGAGTACGCTGCCACCAAACATCCCGCCAAGTTCATTCAGTCTTTTAAAAGGAGAGTACACCAAAAAATGAAAACTCTTTCAACATTCATTCACCCTTATTTCATTTCCAACCAGTTTTCAACCTTTTTGACTAGTTTTGCTTCTGCACAACACAGAGGGTAGTTTGAAGAATGTTGGTCACCAATCACCATTGTACGTCCATATGGACACAAAACCTAATCAACAGAAACCCAATCAACAGACATACTGACAGAATTTTTATTTTTGGGTGAACTGTCCCTTTAAGATGGCAGATATAGCATACCAAACGTTTTATCTATCATACCAAATACCAAATCTATCTATCTGTCTGTCGCTGATGTACTATACTGGCAGAAGTGTAGATCGGCTTATTTAAATATTATAGGCTACATGTTCTCCCAGCAGCTGTCTAGTGATGTTAGTATTATTTATTGAGGTCCCCCGTGATAATGATCTTATTTCAGGTGTGTCAGCCAATCTTTCGCAGAAATGTTAAAGTCCCAGTGAAATTTAAATTGACAATTCTTATTTTTTCATGAAATATTGCAGCGTTTATAGTAAATAGCTTATCAATGTGGGTCATTTTCTTATTAAAATTCATGTACCCTTATAATCTTCAGTTAAAATCTGAAAATGCACTTCCCCCCTGAAATGACCATCCATCTCAAATGAGGTAAATTAGACGGCTTGGCCGGAGCATCCGTTAACTCCTCCCCTTCAACTGTCAGTCTGCTGCCAGCTTCATTTCAAAATCGATGCAAGAGCTGTTTTTACACATCCAATCGATTCACAGTGAAAAACGCAAGCCACCACCACAAATTTTCTCCTTTGAAATTCCTTTTCACTCGGGAATGTGTCAGAATACGGAAGTAAAAACGCAGTGTCATTAGCGCTTTAATCAAAACACCTGTATATGTTGCCCCACAGTTCGTCAACACACATTAACAACATCTCTGTATCAACATCTCTGTTAATGTGACTGTCACATGTGGTAAAATCATAATTTTGTAGTTAGAAGTTTGTGTTTTGACATGTCAGCAGCAGCTAGCGGTTTTGCTAAAGCTAAATGGACGTGAGACTGAACTTTGTTAACAGGTTTTTTAGATGCGGCAAAAACGACGAAACTCTTCTTTTGATTAAGTTTTATTTACGTTTTAATAATTTTTTCCACTAAGTTAAATTTGTAGCTTGCAAACATTAGCTCATGCTGCATGCATACCAAAGTCATATTAACTTTAATAACGGATGAATTTAAATACATAATATACGTTTAAAGCCTTATTTGAATACAGTTAATTCTTATCAAAGTTATTAAATACTTTAATTTACAAATTATGTATCACAGCCTGCTTTAATAAAATAAAATACTGGTAAAACATTGCTTTCATTTTAGATAGTTGCTACAATAGCACCACAGTACAAACTTTAATAGACTTTGTAGTACATGGTAGCTTTCTTGGGACATAATTTATATTATTTATATACGCACACTTGCCTGCTCAGCAGTTCAACCTCATTAAAAGAAGTATTTGTATGTGTTTATCACTTAACCTAATATTTGCTTGTACAGCACGGTGAATGCTTGCAGTTATGTCATTATTTGTGTACATCAGGGGTTCCCAAACTTTTCAGACCACGACCCCTAAAAGTAACAGTGCCAGTGACACGAGACCCCCACTATCCTCGGAGGTGGTTAAAGTATACAAACGTTGCACATGCACCTATTCTACCCAAACGCGCATAATGACAACACAAAATAGCACAGTCTAACATAATATTATTTTATAGTAACTCATTACTTTACTTGTTATACATAAACTATGAACTATTACCACAGTTGGTAGAATTTCATCAAACTGATTCTAGTGCTGATGGATGTGCCTCTTTTCTTACCTGAGGATGATGACCTCTCCGTCTGCGGCGCTTCTCCGCCCTCCTCCGCCGGTCTCCCTGCCTTGTCTTTGGTCGATATTAATCAACGTTTCATTTCAACAAATAAGAATATCCTAAATTTAAAGCCTGAAAAATAATCTGCGTGCACATGGGACTGTTTCGTGGTGCTGTAAATGGACTTGCTGTACCTAATGCGGTTGCTAATGTCATTAATGTGACGTAATCACCTCAGGGGTCATGGTCGAGGGTGAGGAAATTCCTAAGGCTGATGGCTTTTTATTTGCCTGGTTTTATTTTTAACTTAACTAATATTTTTATACTTTGTTACACTTATTGATTACATACGCTATTTCTAATCATTAAAAAAGGATTTCTGGAAATCATCTTGCGACCCCCCAGGGGTCCCCACTTTGGGAACCACTGCTCTATATCACAATGAAGCCACTATAAATCAGTGATCCTTCAAGAAGCACTTTTTGGGGGATGTAGACTCTGTCCTTCTTGAGTTGAGTCAAACTGTCAATGCACTGTGGAATTGTGAAGCTAGACATCCTGTCAATGTATGTTTAGGTATATGTGTTTGAGTCCCTGTAGCGTATGGGTGATGCACATCTAATCCCTCTGAAGCAGGAAGCAGATGAAGAAACGGGGGTACGTCTTTCTTTTGGAGAAACCTCCACGGTGTCAGCAGAAAAGGTGCTTGCTTTGTTTCTTTACCTTCCAGCTATTCAGCACGTTTCGAGCAGATGTTCTGTGCTCATCTCTGTGTATGCGTATGCCCACCAGTGAGCCTTGCCCCGTTGAGGGTGCTTCTCTGAGCTCTAGTCACAGGTAAGCAGGCAGTGCTGATGGTGTGTGTTTACACTGAATAACTGGTCTCGATAATACTGTGGGAGGAGTTTTGAACTGGAGTTTTATTAGTGCTGAAGAGGTAGGGTCTCCAGTGGGTCCGAATTAGATCAACATACAAACTCCACAACTGCTGAGAGAATGTCTGATTTTCATCTCCCTCCATCTGTTTGTTTGTCCTTCTCTGTCTGTTGTCATTTTACTACATGGGCAGCTCTGTTTTGTTTAAAAGAATGGATAATCTGGTAAACGGACAAACCATTCCTTGCTTTTCTTGATATTTTATTTGCTTTTAAACTTAATTTCATTGCTGCTTGCGTGCTTTGGGACTGTAAATACTATGTCATAGTTGCTTTGCCGTACTTAATCTCTCGCCCCTCCCACTTTTTGACAACAGTTTATCTCAAGTTTTCCCCTCCACCTCGTTCAACCATTATTTAGATTTTTCTCTTTGTCCCTCTCTGCCCCAACTCCAACTTCCATCTTCTCATGTCTAATGATGCACAGTAAATGCTTACTCGTCTGTTTCCCTCTCTTCCTCGCTTTCTTCCCCCCTCACCCCTGCTGGACCCCCCAAGGTTAAACGAGCTTCTTTAATTGCCCATCATCAATTCGATGTTGACGCATGAGCTCTAGGGGGCCAGGATAGATCTAGTTATTCAGTTGAAGACCCCTCATTGGACCCTGTTATAGTGCTCCACTTTCCGACTCTTGCTTAAACGGAGCCTACCGGATGTTAGGGGAAGGTTGGGGTGATGTCGCCCCAGGGACGAAGAACTTAATGTGTTTTTAATGAGTGTAGTCTGCAAAGTGACACCGCATAAATGGCTTATATGATGTGTGTTTGTGTGCATACACAAGTTTGCTTGTTCCCAGGTGTTTACCCCTCCCATGCGTTTTCCTTTGATATAGCAATGGCCGCTTGGAACAAAAGCCTCCGTGTAATTCTCCTATTAATGGCTGCTGTATGTTTAATATCTCTCGGCTCGTCTCCGCTTCAGAGGTGCATAATAAGAGAGAGTTATTTTAATAAGATGACAGCGATTAATATTCTCATTTCTCCAATGAGAAGAAAAGGGGCGATGCGCGGCCTCCGGTGCGGCATATATTACAGTCTGTGCACTCCATCTAATATTAATACGGGTAGGTTGGATATTTTAATATGTCTTGGGCTAAACCGATGGATGGCATGCCAAAGATAGATGGCTGAGAAAAGAAAATTTTTCCAATTCATTATTGAGGCAGTCAGTTGAAAGTAATGGAGTTTGCAGGCATGAAAGAGTGTCTGAAATATGAACTGAGAGACTATTTAGCTCCTCATCATACCTCACATAACGCTTGAGCTCAGCAGTCTGCTCCATCATTATACACTATGGTTATAAAATTTGGGCTTGCGTACGGGTCAGTGTGTCACAATCCACCATCTGCCCTCACTTACCACTGGACTACACTTCCCATAATCCGTTGCACCCATCTCACCTGATCCCTATCATATGGACATCCTTGCAAATTCCCATCACCTGTCTACCCCTCGTTATCTGTCTTATTTAAGTTCTCTCCTTAGTTTAATTCTTTGTCTGGTATTGTTTGGTAATGTAATATGTTACCTTGTTCTGTGGCTGTCATTTGGATTACCCTCTTTGTTCCCGTGGATGTTTTTGATTACCCAGTTTTGTTCCTATCACCTTTTGTTTATTAAACCTTTTTCACTCACCTCCTGTTCCTCATGGGTTCGTCTGTCATCAGTGAATGTTACACAGTGATTGACCCATATGGGAAATATAAAGTATTTGACATGATGACAGATGTATCTTAAAATTTTGCTAAAATGTTTACGACTGCATGGCTTTTCTTGACGTGTGCCTTTTTCCTCCTGAGTTGAGTCGGGGCATCCCTTATATTTAATAGCAAATAAATGGATTGATGTGATGGTACATACAGTTTTTCCCCTTTGATCCATTAAAAGATTATTTCTTGATAGTGCTTTTGAAAAAAAACCTAATTGGTGAAATTTATTTTAAGGGGTTGCAGGCACTAGCCTCCAGGTCACGTTTTCAATTTTACACCTGCTCCAGAGCAGACGATGATGATGTATACAGGACCGCAGCCCCTGACCTTTCACCTCAAGGTCTGTCTCGGTGCAAATGTACTTCTTCGCTTGCCCCTTTGTTCATTGAGAACCCACAGGCAGTGATGAATGCTGGGCTTCACATGTCATCAATCAGCGCCACTCGTGTCTGTATCCTCAGGGAGAACTTCTGAGTCTTGCCCCTCAGTTCTTCTTGAGGAACAGCGGTGTGTCACTGCCAGACCTCTTTCTGTGCTATAGACTGATTCTGTTCAAATTTGGACTTTTGTCTCGGAAGTCCCGAACAACATGAATCTTTTTCGAACCAGCCACCCGTCCTTGAGAGAACAGTGACCTCAGTGGTCCAGCAAGAGCTAGATGATATGACAGATGTAGAAAGGTTTCTGTACAAGGAAAGGCACTAGAGAATTCAGAAGATGAATAGAAAGGGAACGCATGAAATAACAACAGAAAGGAGCAGTTGAAGGTAGTAAATCTGTCACTGTTCTAGGTCACGCATTCCTGACCAGGTCTCCCATTTTTTTATTCTACAGCAGTGAAAGAGAGTTCTGCTTCATGGAGTATAAACCGAGCTAATGTACCTTGATAGCTCTCCTCCCCCTCTTTTTTCCTTGCTGTTTTTATATGTTCTTCCCAACACCTACATGCTTAACTGCTGCTCTCACAACGGATTGTACCCTCCTCTACCTGTCATCATCTCACACGCTCTCCCTTTCCATTTATTCTTATGTGGTACCCTGCCTTCACTGATGTGAAAAATTACCGGTTGAAAGCTCCAGTGTGAGTGTGTATGTGTGTGTGTTTGTACTTTTGCATGTTAATGAGGTGCCATAATGTTCCGTCCAGGGAAATAAATCAGCCCCTCTCCTTGACTTTGCGGCAGTTGCAGGACATGTACAAGATAAGAGCGAGGTAGAGAGAGAGAGGGAGAATGAGTTTGAAAGATGAATGTATGCGGGAGATGAAATGAAGCTATTAGTGTGTGCTTTACATTTTTTGGTCTTTAGGTAATAGGAGAAAAGCGGAAAGGCGTCAATGACTATACACAATTTTCAGACAATAGCTAGCGCATAATGCAAACCACAGAGTCCCTAGGGCTACAGAAACCACAGAATATCTTACACATTTTCACTTATTGAATGCAGACAGAGTTTTGAAGTTGAATGGGCCAGGGTAGTGTTTCCCTAACCTTTTTGTCTCATGTAGCCCTACATTGACATTAGAATAAATGTATGTTGCACGCATACAACAAATTTTAAGTTGTAGTTTTAATTTAATAGATTAGATTTTTTTTGCTATTTGAGGTCCAATGTGTAATTTTTTGGAGGAGCTATTGAGAGAAATGCAATAATATACATGTCTTCAGAGGTGTGTAAAGACCTTACATAATGAAGCGTTATGTTTTTATTAGAATGAGCTATTTCTATCTTCATACACCGTGAGTCACCTTGCATGGGATTCGCCATGTTGTTTCTACAGTAGCCCTAAACGGACAAACTGTTTTGTAACTACATTGTCTCCTTTGTCAAAGAAGCAAAAACGTGACGATATCTTTGTCCTTTGTCAGCCACCGTAGTGCTGCTTCGAAAAAGTGAGGACTTCACTGCGAGATTCACCTCAATTTCATACACTGGACCTTTAACAAATCAAGTCAAAATCTTCCTCCCTAATGTGTGTGCACATACTCTGTGGTTTGAATTCTCTGCTTGGCTAACTTTTTGGTGTTTGTTGAATTTTATGTAAAATAATCTTTATATTCAAAAGTCAGGTCAACTCGATTAATATATACATGAAATAGATGATAAAGTGCATTAAAAATGGACGTCGCAGATCCTGGGGTGTCCCCGAGGCTCGTTTACATTTGAAGAAAGTACGTGCAAAGAACCAGCAAAGAAAAACTGTTCCTTTGCTTCAGGGAGAGAAGGAGAAAAAGCGACACATTTTACTCTGAATATTAAGGGCCTTTTGGGGGTTATGGTAATGAGTCGCACTCTATAAGTACTGTAGCTTTTTAAATTTTCTCTGAAACTTTAAAAATGTAAATATTTTTTTCAGGTTCTGCTGATGTCTTTATTGTACCTGTGTGTAGATGAGTAAGGCTTCTATTGGGAATTGTATATCAACATCACTATGTGACAGCGGCAGCAGATGAATTTGTAACCCTAGGGAACAGAGCAATACCTTAAATTCATTCTTTACTCTGAGACTCAGTTTATCATCCTACACTTTCTATCAAATCATTCTTTCCTTTCCTTCAGCAGCATATTGTAAATGTCAATAACATTATGATTTGCTGCTTGATAAAACCTCTATCAGTTTTGTACAATTGTTATTTGACTCTCGTTGAAAGTTTAGAGCAGCATTACAGCTTTGCAAGTGCAAATACAAGGAGGGTGTGTGTATGTCTGTTCTTTGTGATGTTTACATTGCCTGCAGTATGAGTCCCCCAGTTGCTGTTAGATCATGCTGTCTTGCTCAATGTGTAACCAACTGCCCCTTGAGCACTCGAATGATCTAAGCACGCTTTGTGGTGTTGGTGCTTTAGTTCTCCTCTGTGTCTACAGGCCCTCCAGTGTTTGCCAGTAATCTCGCTGTATCTTTTTCTCTCGCTTTCTCCGTCTCATTTCGTAATGGCTCACTAATCATAGACTACAATAAAGCACCTTAGAATCGCAATTTGCGAAGCCACGTGGGAGGTGGGGAAGCGTCGTGCGAGGTGGTGGTTGACTTTGTGCAAATTAACTGAAGAGGAAGAGAGGGAGAAAAAAAGAGGAAGATTAAAAAACTGCTGTTCCCACAATGCAGCAATTACAGAGCTGATTGAAAGATCAGAAACTGATTTTCAGAGACTCGTTTGGGTGAAACAAAACTCTTGGAAATAATCCTTTGAACAGATTACTTATGGTGTGCATGGGGCACTCGACTATGATATTATCCCTGACTTAAGAGGAACGCTTTATGATCTGTTTTTTATTTAGTATTTAGCTATTCACTCATTTTGAATGTTTTTATTTCGAGCAAACATTCAATTTAATTTGAGTACTTCTTCAGTCATAAACAGCACAATCCCATGACAGTTTTAATTCAATTTAATGTTTGCTCGAAACAAAAACATTCAAAATCATCAAAATTGTGATTTTGGAAATTGTGTAAAAATGTTGTTTGGCTTAGTGAGCAAATAGTAAGTATTTTACATGTTGGAAAACCAGCTCAGCTGTCATTCAGTTGCCATTAACGTCTGAGATGAATTTTGTGGTGTTGGTTTCATTTCACGGTGTGGATGTGGAGTCTGTCAGTAAATTGCATTAGGAGTGGATCTGTTTATGAGTTTCATCAGCTGTCATTCCTAAAGTTTACTGGTCTCAGGTTTACAGGCAGAACTGAGCAATGTCAGCAAAAATATTCTTGATCGTTCTCCATCAAATGCGGAACGATGCCTGGGATTTGGATTTTTATTTCTTTATCATCAAGCCCGAAAGATAACATCTCGCAGACGCTGTGAAAACATGTCACTCTCCTGCCTTTGAAATGACGGGATAGATCTTGTTTTCTCATAACTAAATGTATTTCATTGTTTTGAACCGTTTCGTGTGCAGCATGTTAATTTGCTATGTTTTGCACTGGAAACCAATGAAGATGTCTCAAAGTTGAGTGTGATTGTTTGTCTCTGTTGACAGTGAGGCGGAGCTGTATTGTCTCTTTAGTGCCTGTACTGACATGCTTGGCAGCTTTCTTCTTCTCTTCTGCCTTCATTGACACAACCAAGAGTTCCAGCACTCTCTCTCTCGCTTTCTCTTGCTTCTTGGTTCTCTCGTTTTTCCGCCTTCCAGCAATGTGCTCGAGCAGACGCTTTAAAGCTGCGATTTAAAGCTTTTGATTTCTCTCAAAGCACTAATATCCATAACCATTCATATTCATGGCCTATATTAATAAAGAGGAATTGAGCAAATCCGGGATATTTCAATGCCAGTTGGCCTATTATGCTTCATTATCTTTTTTGAATGGCCTCGCTCGTGAATGGAATCACAGTCTGCTGAAACATAATAGACTAACGGAGGATATAGAGAACAAGGCAACACTGACGGACAAAATGATATTTGTTTCTGCATTAGTTTTCTTGTCAAGAAAAGAATATTAAAAGCCGTAATAGGCCATGACTATGGAAGATATTGTGAGGTTTGATGCGGTGGTGTATCATTTCATTTTGTAATACCAAATAGTTTGTTATAATGTTCAGATTTTTTCACACTTTGTTTTTACCCCACATCCAGACAAAGAGCAGTTATGATCTTTTGGTTTGAAAATTGCAAATATGTAGTGAATATGTATCGCAGTATACTGTGCATTATTTTCCTATAATGCAATGCTTACCCCAGGGAGGCGTTTGAATAGATTTGGATTTTGAAAGTGATTAAGAAAGCTTGACCTTTAAGAATCCTATGGAAAAGAAAACGGAACATTGTGTAAATAAAGTAAATGTGTGTGATGACACACGATAGCAGAATTACTATTCATACAGTGTGGGTATGTATGTATAGCCTAGAATCACTTTAGAATGAGCTAGTTCTATGTACATACACCGCGGGTCCCCTTGCATGGAATTCACCATGTTGTTTCTACAGTAGCCCTAAATGGACAAACTGCTCTACAGAGCATGTTTCGAAAATGTTATTTCCTTCAGTGAAGAAGCATAATTGTGACAACATCTTTGACAACAAAGGGGGGAAGGGTGAAGTGAGCCATTGGTTGCAATTCGCAACCTCACCACTAGATGTCGCTAAATTACATACACTGGACCTTTAAGCTGAAAATCAGTATTACTGTTAAACATTTGAAATAGACATTTTTACAAATCATTAAAATGCATGAGAAATATAATCTTGATATAATCTGCAGTAATATTCAATTGTCATTACCCACATAGTATTACATACATTTATGTAAGGGATTGTATTGGCAATGTTAAATGATACCCTCATATTAACAAGAAGCATATTTCTGGTTTGGTGTTGAGGAAGAGGTACTTGTCTTGCTGATGGTGTTGTGTATGGGGTAGTACATAGGAAGTGTATCGTACGTGTGCACACTGAGCTCATGCTGTGTGTGAAATAAACGCTGCAACAGTGAGTGAATGTGCGCTGAATGTGAAACTACGTTGAGAAGACGCACACCAATGTCAGTTGAACGCCTAGAGCTGTTGCCAAGGGAAATCAAGTGTCTCTCAATTGATGTGTTTAAGGGCGCACCGAATGCTTGTATGAGCTCGCACAGTCACGGTTCTCACATGTAATAGATCAGAGGAATAAGAATTGTTTACAGACGGCTAAGAAGAGAAGCATGTGGAGCATGCTTTCCTGTATGTGTGTGTGTGTGTGCGTGTGTGTGTGTGTGTTTCTCTGTCTTGGTATTGTGCTCCAAGATATTGCAGATTAAAGAGAATTGTTAATGGAAAGATAAACAAGTTGAAGACCAACTCCAAGTCACAGGTGTTCAGAGGCTTCTGTTCCTTTCCTGTCTTTTTGATGATCTCTCTCTGCCGTCTCTTGTGAATGCACCAGACTGTTTGTCCTCATAGGATCCAACATTATAAGATCATTCATCACTGCTTGAGGAGAAACATTTTGAAGCGTATTGTGTGGTGAGTGGATTGCAATCTGATCAGCACTGGGTTGCTCAGAAGGAAAACATTTTGGGTGATGGCTTAAATCTTAATTCTGTGATATGATTTACTATAGTACATGCTCAGGATTGTGCGTGTAACGCTTTTAGCGCGTTGGATAGAGAGACGCATGACTGAATACAGGAGTTGTGTGACCGTTTTTCAATTTAGGGAGATGATGGCTGGGTGGCCTCTAACAGGCTGATAATAATAGAGTGACCTATAGAGGGCGCTCTTTAACTGCACATGTTGCCATCAATGGGCCGTGACCTTAGTCATTGAGTGGTGTGCTCTGAAGATAATGCACCTGCATACACAAACATGCATAAGATTACAGCGATCAACTTGGCCAATACTGTCGAAAGAAAACAGAAGAGTATTGGGATACTACATTTTGTGTGTTTAAAGGGATAGTAACATCTAAATAGTTAAAATCTTTAATTTACTCAGCCCTAAAATGACCTTTTTCTACACAACGCAGAGGATTTTTTGAAGAACAGACAACATGGCCCCCATTGACTTCTAATGTGTGGACAAAAACACTGAGACATTTCACAGAAGAAAGTGTCAAGTCAGTCATATGGTTGATGACTGACAGAATTAAAATGTTTGGGTGAACTATACCTTTGAAGCCAATGTGAAAATTCCCACTGTTTACTTAAATGCACATTTCTGGTATTTTTGTGAATGATTTATTTGTGAACATTATTCCAAATAAAACAAATCTTTCATGTTGTATTACCCACGGTTCAATTTTAGGTCAACAAAGCTCCTACGCTTTTTTCTGAATGTCCTGCTTCACTATGAAAAATTGCATAAAAAATACAAACAGCATTTCATGGTGACTTCAGTGTCTGTCAATATTAAGATTTCTGTGCTCTGTGAAAAGTCCTGAACTGTCACATAGCGTACTGGTTCACATGTTGTCCACTGCGAGCCAGCCCCATATAAAACACTCGGTATTAATGCATGGTGAATAAACTGTCTGGAATGTTTAGCATACCTGACGTAGTAACAAGTCTAATGTTAACACTGTGCTACTTAAATGTCACAAAATGAAGTATTTCAAAGCAGCACTCGACAAATGAGGGCAATTCGCCTCTCCGGTAGTAAACATTTACTGTGATGGGCGTAGTTTGAAGATTAATACACAGCGTGTAGTTATTCTTGTTAGACATGTCAGCGAACTGTAATTTTATATCTTGTTTTAGGCCTCTTTATATCTGCCCGATGAGCCTGTGGATTGGATCTTCATAATAAAGACATGGTGTAATTTGCAGGCAGTGTAAATCAATGAGAGCGGGTTCACCCAACAAGAGAATAAATCAGGTGATCATGGACAAGCACTAATAAGCCATTTCACTCTTTACAAATTGCCCTGCGTAGCGTCTGAGACTAAGTGTCTCTTTAAATGTGTAGGGAGCTTAAGTGTACAGTACACACGTGCATTTGTAAGTTACTGTAGAAAGGTAAGAGAGAGTACAGGAGGGCTGGTCATGAAATGTCGTAAGTCTGTTCTGTTTATATCGTATAAAAAGCCCATATAGATAATAAAATCACAAACATTACCATCAAACTACTAGAAATGAGAGAGGCTCTTATTCCATTTTGTTATGAATGAAGATCTAAGGACCACATTGAGAAACTGATAAGCATGCTCAGAGCAAGCCAGCATCAGCAGGGCAGTGGAAATGTTTGGATATTTTATAAAGATGCACCCATGTGAGGCCTTAAGCCATCCTATGTTCTGTCCATTTAAAGCAATATTCAACAGCGGGAATATTACTGGAGCTCACCCAGGGGACATATCAGTCTCAACCTCTTTTCCCGCCTTGCTGCTAACTGTAAATTTAAAAATGAGACTAGCATTTGACGTTGTGAAAGATTTGCACGAGCATGCCGTTTTAACGCACTATTGTCTCTTTTTTTCATTCTCATTTTAGGTGAACTGTTCCTTTAACCGCTCATCTGCGACCTGCAGCAATGTGAAGGTCATTGAGTGAAGGTCAGTGTTTATTTGGTTGGATGTTGAAGGTACATCATGTTTGAAGGCTGTGCTCTGATATCTCAGCGCCGAGATGAGTTATGTGGGACATCAGCTTGCATGTGTCCCTTCCCCCCATATCCACATCTCCGTGCCGGTTTTATGATTTATTCTGCATGAAAGGTCATCGGAACTGCGAGAAACCAGCCTTCATGTGCCTTATGCACAAGCCCATTTATTTGCTGTAAACACAGTCTTTACACATTGTTTGGGGTTGGCTCGTTCTAATCAGAGGGAGCACCTTTGTGTGTGTTTGTTCATATTGCAGTGTTCTTATTATTGTATGGCTCTATCTGTAATTGTTTGTGACCCTGTGTGTTGCCGCTTGGTGTGTTTACCTTGACTGTTTACATTTATTCATTCTGCTATTAGTTTACTTTTCAATTTAGGTCTGTATGAGAAGTGTGTGTTCATGCCGAAACGTTGATACTGTTGTATAGCTGTTTGCAGTTAAATGTATTTGCGCATGCTGGTTTTATCTGCGATTTGTCTTTTTTTTAGTAAATCTAGTTTTCCTTTTAATTTAGGCACATGGAATGTTTATGTCTTATTTAGAACATTTTGGGACATTAGTATTTTAAAAATAATTTGAATAAACATTCATTTTAATAACAAATGCATTCATAAAATGTTGCTGAAGGCATTTGTCTAGAGTTGAGGTGTGTATTACAATCATTCTGTTCTAATATGTCTTCTCATTGGAGGCTCAGCTGTTTTAAAGGGACAGTTCACCTAAAAATGTAAATTCTGTCATTTACGCACCCTCAAGTTCCAAATCTGTATAAACTTCTTTCACAGAGAAAGATATTTGGAAGAATGTTCAAACTGTTCTTGGCCACCATAGTAGGAAACATTACAATGGTAGTCAAAAGTGCACCAGAACGGTTTGCTTTCCTACATTCTTCAAAATAACTTCTTTTGTGTTCAACAGAACAAAGACATTTTATGGTAGTCAATGGTGGCCAAGAACTGTTTGGTTACAAACATTCTCCCAAATATCATTCTATGTGTTGATCAGAACAAAGAAATGTATAAAGATTTGCTAATGCTACTGTAAGTAAACACATGTGGGTTCATGTACACTATTTTCTTTCTAGCTCCCTTATGTCAGATGCGTTTGCCTCCCAGATGTATCGTGTGTGTGTGTGTTACATGTGCTGCGTGTTCTCAATGAGGCTTAGGAGACCCTGCAGTAATCAGCACCCTTTCCCAACATCAATAACGCTGCAGGTTCAGCCCCATGTGAGCCGGTCTGTTGTTTAGCTCTCCGTCTTGATGAAAGACTGATATTAAAACCAGTTTGGGCTGCCCTTTTCAGAATTTCAAGGCTTGAATCATGATTCAAACCCAAGCGAATCCCAATGAACCGAACCCATGACCTTGGATAATACAGGCTTAAAGCTTACAAGCTGAGGTTTCAAATCTTAAGGATATCCCACAAGAATCTCACAAAAGAAATATCCAGGTCATATTTCACCCCAAGATTTTGAAATTGTTCAGTGTGGTGTGTGAACGATGGCTTGTGCTGCTTGCTGTTATAGCTGCTTCCTGTAGGAAGTGATGTCACGAGGAGCTCCAAACTTGTTGTGAAGGGATACGAAAGCCTTTTTGAAACAGGTTTTGGTTGTTGATGTTTGAGAAGTGTTTGAAAGTGAGTCCAGTTTTCCTTCCCAGTGTTGGGAAACTTCCCAGTGTTGCTTTTAAGAGTATGTGTTCTCAGGGGGCCACGAAAATGAGCTTTTTCACATTCCCACCATGGCATCTGTCCTTGCGATACACTCCCTGTGTAAACTCCATTACTGCTATATGCCTCTATATCTCTTTCACTGTCATCACGCGTACACACATATGCATGCACACTGAAAATCTGCCCCTGTGGTGTCCATCACAAAATCTGCGGGTCCCGTCACCACCTCAATCAAGCAGAATAAAAGAAAACCTCCGTCGTACACGTTAACGCTCCCGCACATACTTGCAAACACACACACGCTAGCGACTTTATTCTCGGCCTGATGAACCGGCGTAAAATCAAAGAACTTCTGCACATCTGCTATGGACAAACTTCTGGCTGTCCCACCTCCAGAAGAGTTTAATGTAAAATGCCACCACTGTGTGATAAAATTGCATTCATGTTGATGTTATCGAGTGAATATGGCAAACAGTAGTACCAAGTACAATGCTAATGTTTCTCTGGAGGCGGAAGATAAGAGAGTATCTGATAAACCTGGGGTTTCTGCGGAACAGCACGACATTCTCTCTCACAGAAAGTGCAACCGGTCGCTCGGATTGCTGAAATGTAAATCTGTTCCTTTGCTGTTCATTGTGGGTCTTCATTCGGTTTCTTTATTCAATGGATATCTGTTTTGGTTACAGTTAATATTGCAATTTTTTAAAACCAGCACAAAATCTTTATGCACTTCTGAACACTATTAACTTTATGCAAAAAATATAGATTTTTAATTTGTCTCTTTTTGCATTTGTGTTTTTTTATATGTTTTTGCAGCATAAAACAGATAACTAATAAAAAGTACACTAGAATGCTTTTAAAGTGCACTATTTTCATGCACTAATTTTGTGCTTACATTTACAACTGTGTTGTTGAGACACCATGCATAGCAGTACAACATTAATATGTGACAATAGTGCACTTTAATACATTATGGATGTGTACTTAAATAATGTGTACATGGTGCACTTTTTCACATAGAAAGTAATGCAACAGTAGATAAATTCTGTGTTTGTCTACTGACGAATTATTATAAATTATATTATACATCAGTGTACTTAGGGTGCATGTTTAGTTAATGCCAGACTATTGAGTAACTGTCTTGTTTTTATGCTGTCTTGTATTTCTTAATATGCTCTATTGTATTTGTTAGGTATCCAAGGGAATGCTGAAATAAGCAACAATAGAAACATCCCCGCTTATGACCATCACCCTTTCTGGATATGCATGCTCCCTGCGGTTCACACCCGTGCCACAGTTCTGCAAAAAAACCTTTGAATCATCATCATCTACAGCGCCAACACTATGAACAATAGCTTCTGTCCTTGCAGCTGCGAAAGGACATCGAAGACACGTCCACCCTCATGTTAGTAAATTATCCTACAAATCCCAAATTGTGTTTGTAGCCGATGAGACAAAGAACTCCGCATCCCCGTCCCCCCGCGAGACACGTGCATTCATCAAGCTGACCTGGTTGCCACGGAGCCGCTCTCCGTATCCTCGCCTTTCCTCTCCTGGTCTCATCTGTTCATCACACCCTCTCTTATTTATTTGATCCCTTTCTCTCTCGCTTCGCTCAGCTCAGCTCGAATTATTACTAATGATAATAGCATTGTGAGGCCAGACACTTCATTGTTCTCAATTCTCTCCTCCCGTACGCTCGTACGTTTATCTTTCTCTGCGCTTTGTCGTTCTAGCTTCTCGGTCTCATTGTCTGTCGACGCTAATGGAGATAGGGAGAGCGATTGTCCCGGTTTGGGGCGCGGAGGGGAGAGACGGGTAGATCAACATGGCACTAATTGTTTTCCACCCTCTCCTGTCGAGCGCGTCAGGTACGCATTCATCATTAAGGTGTATCTGTCGGGGGGAGGGGAGATGACTTTGTCAAATGAGCTCCCCATCGCTTCATCCGTCAGACTGCAGGGGCCGAACGCCCACGTACCTGAAACAATCATCAAGCTCAAAGCTCATCTCGTCTCATTCCAGGACCTCCACCCACCAACACCAATCACGGCACGATTGGGTGGGCCATCGCCTTGGCAACTGACTGTCTAGCCTGTTTCCGTCATCATCTATTTTGTCATGCCTTGACATGCAATGCACAACAGTTTTACATGATTTGGTTTGAGGTTTGAGCAGGTAATACCAAGGTGGATGTTTGCATTTACAGACAATTCAATTCAAATGTATATCTATTGAGTTGCACAGTATTGCATTGGATCAAGGCAGCTTTACAGTACTTAAAGAGAAGCAAAGTACAGGCAAAAGTAAAGAAAGGTGTATGAAATATATAGGAAATACAAAAGTACATCGGCTGTACCAACCGCAAAAACATCGGACACTTATATTCATAGTGCTATTAAATAAGCCTGTGCATCATATTTTTTTATATAAGATGTATGCATATATTTGAAGTAACGGCGAGACTGTAAAAAGTTATGGATTTTCAAAATATAAAAAAAACGGGTCGGAACGGGTTGTGACGTCTAGATTTTTCTGGTAAAATGTTGCTCTTTATTAAATGAGTTAGTACTTGAAGAAAAGCTAATGCAAATGACCAGCTAACCATCACATTGAAAAGGCACTTTGTCCATCCGATCCTGTGAGTTCAAGTCTGTATGTTGGTCACTAATTAAATTCCACACGCCTCTAAATTAATTAGAGCAGCTTTTCGGGGAGTGAACATCCGAGAAATTACATTACATATAATGATGTATGGTATTATCCCTAGGGACCCTTGTCAGTAGATTGTTTAGATTCCTTCGTCTGCAGCCCTGGTTTCCATTAAAGGCCCTCTCTCCAAAACCCTTCTCATTGAGGGTGGAAAAGGAAACCATACAGGAGATGTATGTCCACATTTAATTAACTCCGATGCTTTATTTGAATAGAATAGCATGCAGCGTTGAATAAACTGTTGTTGGAAACATTCATTTGCAACCGGAGAGAAACTAGTCAATATTTTCTTTGGATTAATTGTTAAAGGGAAATGAAAATTATTTCAAAATGTACGCACCCTCATGTCATTTCAAGCCTGCATGCATGACTTTCTTCTGCATAACACAAAAGAAGATATTTTGAAGAACATTAGTGGCCAAACAACATTGGGGCCTCTATTATATGAACACAAAAACACTCTTTTGTGTTTCACAGAAGAAAGAGTCATACACAGGTTCTGAAGACATGAGGGTGAATAAATGACATCATTTTCATTTTTTTGGGTGAACTGTACCTTTAAAATTCTTGTATGTAATTTAACAAGACTCTTTGACAAAACAGTTTTTGTTCAACGCCATGTTTTCTGTTTTCCATTTTTGTGTTCCTCTCCTCTTCTCCGCATAAGCCCAGTCCTTGCTTTGCCCTTGCCTTAATTGTGATGAGGTAGATTTATGCCCTGCTCTCAGCGACATAGCGATCATGTTGTAAATTACTTTGGTAGTCCCTTATCATCGATTCAGCTGCAACAACTCAGTGAACACACAGACTCACAGAGCCCCATTTATATTTTTATTAGCATCTCTTATTAGCATTTCAGCCACTTCCTCACCACCCCAATCAAACCAACGCGTCCCCCTCCTACACCATACTGCTCCCCGCTATCACCTGCCTGTCTTTGAAGAATATTTCCTACAGGATGGCTTTGTCAGCGTTAAGGGCGTACTAGAGTAAGACTTCTAGGAATTTAACCTGTTATTTAGGCTAGGTTGCATCAGAATTGCTAAAGCTAAGGAAGCCATTAACGCTAGCCGTTCTTTGTCTCTGGTTTGCATGTTTGGTTACGGACAACAGGCGAGCACGGTCGTGACTGGATGACACATTTTCTAATAAGACAATCATAAGTCGCTCCGTTAAATGAGCGGCCGAGGCTTGCTCATCACCGCGTTTTATTAACGTGCGCAAATGCCGACACATATGGGCTCATGGCTCCATTTGCCAGCTGTAACAGATAATTATGTCCAAACAATTGCTCCCCATGGTGAGAGGATACTATCCATTTGCAGCGTTCATTAAAATTCCTCCAACTGTGCCGATATCTACCGGCAGCTTTCGAAAAGAGGAAGTACCTACCTGAAATGCTGCGGATCAGCTGGTTTTCAAAAGCAGTCTGAGAGGCAAACAATTGGCCAAGGCGGCAGAATAAAATGAAGCCTCTTTACATTGGCACTTGCATCTTCCTGGGCCAAATGAATTGAGGTTATGGATACTGGTTACTGTTTAAATTGCTTGGCTGGAGATATCAAGCTGACCTACAGATGGGTTTCGCAAACCTTGGGGAAAAGATTTTGTTTGCAAAGGTGTGTATGTGTGATATTGAGTCATATATTTGGTATAAGGTGGACAGAATTGGTTGGCCTTGTGCTGCATGTGGCGTGAGGTATACAGCTTGGGTTTTTGGACTGCAAATGAGATGTTTAGTTTACCTGTTGATGCAAGTGGAAACTGCTTACTAGTTTTCCTTTTTGTATCAAGTGTAAGGGGAGTAAAAAAGAATAAATTGCTGTTTTTATGGTTTAATCCATTACTTTTGCCTCTATTATCTGTGTTTGTAACATACACAATGCTGCTGCCCTTCTGAAACATTGTATCTCCAAATTTCATGATTTTTTTGGTCACAAATTTTTATTTTCAGTCACCCCCTTTGTTTGTCGCTGGGTTTTGCAAATATCTAACCAATTAAAAGTATTAAAAAGTGCTTGTCAACTTTGACAACAGAGTATTTAATCATTTAAAGAGATCAGTGTTTTTCCATTTCCTGAAAAGCAACGAATTTGGACATCTGAGGTTTTGGAAGGACAGCAACAATATTTTTTGTAGGAGTACAGTTTTCAGAGACAGGTCAAGTCAGTTTTGATTTATTTAGATACAGAAGTTTCAATTAAAACTTGCTAGTTCTTTTCTCAATTTTCAGTAACAAATTTTTGGGAATATCACGTGCCTTATAGTTGTCAAACCAGTATTGTGGATTGCATGGAATTGTGAACCGAGTGTATCCTTACACCCCATAAATGAAAGGAAGGTTAACAGCTCGATGGTAATGGGTTGCCATTTATTATTATTCAGGGCAATAATTAAAGTTTATAAATTTACCAGCATCCGTATTCATTTCAGTGTTTAGACAGACTATCACAGAGCAACAAGCAGAGAAACATCAAGACGGCCAGACAAAAGAGAAATCTAAAGAGGCGTGCAAGCTGAAAGATACAGAAAGAGACGGAACTGAGAAAATAGAAGCCTTTTTTCCTCCAGCTGCCTACCCAACTACAGCTCAATATCAGACACAGCCCACATGCATCTCTTTATTGAGCTCCCGCCACACAGATCCAGGCAGCAGGGCGGGTGCTCACAGTGAATTAAAGCCTCACAGATGGGATGGGTTTTTATTAGGGAAACGAAGAGTTAACACACACAGAGAAGGGGAGGGTCTGAAAGGTGTCAAACTGAGGAACCGTTCTTTATAACCAAGAAACACTTCTCTGACATCACATTTCATACAGTCCTATGTGGTCCTGTAGTCTCCATTATATTTTATATCTTGTATGTAGCTATGTTGACATCACTGGTGATACACAAATAATATATATATTAGGGGAAACAATGTCATCCTCACACAAGTTATTCTGCTACTAATTCTTTAATTCCCCTATTAGTGGAATGGTGGCCCAGCAGCTTCATCTGGTATTTTCTTCTCGGGGCATGTGAGGAAATCATTTTGGACACACAGAGATGTGACTATAGCCTCATGGCAGCAGTGATAAAGCGTCATTGATTTCAGGTCGGTGCCCCTCGTCTCCTATGCCCACTATAGAGTGACAGCTGAAATTGAAGTTTGTAGACTGACACATTGCATTTTATAGTGCAGCTGGTGTGCTGAAGCTCTGCACTTCAGAATCTTGTGAATTTGTATGTTGTCCAAGGGATGTATTAAAGTCGCAATAACATGTAGAGCCAGAGTATACCAGCTGAGCTTTTGTTGTACATGCAATGTGTCGCTCACCAAAACAGGCATTGCCGTGCACAGTGTTTTTAAAAATAGCATGAAACGCAGAGTCATTTAACGTCTCAGCAGGGGCTTGTCTGTAATCCTCTTGTTTTGACCGCTGTTTATTTGCATTACTTCAATGTGTACACTCTTATTTAAGAGTCAGATACTGTAGCTCGATGAGAGACAGACATCTTCGCCATGCGCGCCTTGTGCTCTCGGCACCTGGTGGTTGAAGAAACTGACTGTCACTTTTTTTGGTCCAGCAATTATTGCCAGATGGATCCGAAAACAGCATAGTTGTATGTAGGTGTGTGTGTGTGTGTGTGTGTGTGTGTGTGTGTGTGTGTGTGTGTGAGAGAGAGAGTGTGAACTTCTCGGTGGCAGTGATTGGTGCCTGCTGTTGAGAGGAGGTGTGTGTGTGTGTATGGTAAACTGTATTTTGAAATGCAAGAGGTGTCAGGAAGTAAAAAAAAACATTCCGACACTCTGACATGCCGCATAGCGTACAGCAGGTTTGTTCTAGGGCCGCCTCGCAACATTAGCTCCCACTCCCTCTCTTTTGAGATGTTTGATGTGGTTTTGCAGCATTAGATGCCTACTGTGCCTTTGCCAGGTTCCTTCCCTGGCCCGGAGAGGAAGTGACAGACCCGAGATGGAGAGAGCAACGTCAAGAGACGTGACGACGGTCCCACGGAATGATCTGGGTAATGTAGCGTTATGATATTGTTCCATATTCATTGGGAAAGGCAGAAGCGTTGTAAGCGCCTGCACCCGTATCCGTTTCCATTTCGAAAGGCAAGCAGTGCTGTCAACCGTCCTCTGCCTGTCACGCTCGTGCATTTATCATTTTATTTGACCTCTTATCCGCTTTTTTAAACGTTGACTTTCTGTCCCATGTGGGAACATGATGCCACCATGTTGGTTCGAATTTAAGTCGGTTTGGATTTAAATTACGTAAAGTTGCATTATAATTTCTCAAAGGAGAGGCTGGTATAAAAGAGAAACTCTGTGGGAGTGATGCAAAAGACACTCTTTTGAAATTAATCCAGGATTAGGGATTATTTTTTTTAGAAATCAATCAAATCCGGCAGTAACGTTATCTTTCGGATGACACCACCTGACGTGGTTATGTGCAGAGGAAGAGAGAGAGGAAACAGAAACAGGCGGAGAGAGGGAGAGAGAAGAGGACAGTTGGATGTCTCTGTGGACTACGCTTGGAGACCTGAGTTTGATTTATTTGCGCTTGTGTAGTACTAGTCTTTCTATTAAAGTTCTCGTCTCATGCTGATTATGAGAAAACTTTCTTTTGGCTTTGTTTCTGTATACAGTCCAGTGCAAAATAATGTTGGGTTGCATTAATCTGTTACATTTTACACATCAGGGAGTATGTTATTTTAAAGCAGAACGGTTTAAAAATAGCTTAGCCTCTAATACCTTATTATTTTAATATAGGACCGTAAGGGTAATTGCGTAACGGTTTTATAGAATGAAGATGTATGGTTTATCCTCTGCCCAATTGGTTTGCACCCAATGCTACAACATTGATTTTGACCCCATGTTTAGAAATTTCACAGATTTGTCCACTTTGTCTCTACATGCATTCAAAATACATGCAGAATGACCTCGTGCAAACCATTTCCTGTCTGACCTTGACACTATGTTTGTGATATCTGCCTGGACAAAGTGGTTGCACTCCAAAGGGAGACGGCAGAGATGGACCAAACATAAAAATCCACAGGGACGCCTTAAAAGCTCAAACTCTTCCTTTCAAATTTATTTCGCATTTAGTTTTCCTCTTGATAATATGCTTGTCCTGAACATATCCCACATTCCAGAAGATTGGAGGAGGAGCGATACTTATTGAACTGTGCCCTTGACACCCCCTGAGACATCTGAGGACATCAGCGTCGAACTGAATTATCGCCATCTCGTGGATGAAAAAGAGTCTTTCTAATGCTCCCTATCCTGTCGCTCTTGAGCAATCAATGCATTTATTAATTACTGTAGCCCGCATCTCCTTGCATTTGTCCATTCAGCTCTTAGAATGAACGCGGCATTCAATTTCAATTTCAGCTCGCAACTCTTTTTTTGTAATCGATGCTCAACAGAGCCCTGGCCTGGGGAAAGTCATATTGAGATGGGATGATAGGGAGATGGAAATTGATTGAACAAATGGAGGGGTGGAAGGGAAGAGTATTGGAGCTCTCGTGGCATTTGGCCGTGGGAGTCCTATGCTGCAGTCCTATGCTGCAGGGGGTTCAGAAAGGGCACGTCTGATCGCTTTCAACCTCATCCTGTATTTGGAATTTCTGAGAAATGTTAATATTATCAATAATGTTTTATAGCTGCACTGTTTTTTAGGTAATTTTAAAAGTTTCTTAGAGTAGACTGTACTTGCTACACCAAGACTCATCCGATGTCTTTCACAAAAATAGGTCTATAAAGTTCCTATAAGCGGTACCTGATCAATGTAAATACATATAGCAGATTATATATACAACAGCGGAAAAATTTTGAGACGTTTTTCTGAATTTAGTATTTATAAAAATGGTAAAATGGTCATTTTTGTTTCATTTTGTGAACTACTTCACAAAAAGTAGGGCAGTTCTGGCCTAATGGTTAGAGAGTCGGACTCATGACCAGAAGGTTGCCGGTTCGATTCCCAGGGCCGGCGGGTAACAACTGAGGTGCCCTTGAGCAAGGCACCTTACCCCTACTTGCTCCCCGGGCGCTGAAGTGATAGCTGCCCACTGCTCCGGGGGTACGTGTGTTCACTACTCTCTGGATGGGTTAAATGCAGAGGTCACATTTCGTTGCCTTGTACAAGTGCAATGACAATAAAAATTGAATCTAAATCTACTTACAATATTTCACCTAAATTTCAAATAAAAATATTGTTTCTATTTGCATTTATTTGCAGGAAATGAAAACTGGAGAAACGGGTCAAAATAACAAAAAAAGATGCTCTGTATTTTTCAGACCTCAAATACTGCACACAAACAAACAACAAAAAACATGTTCATATTCACGTTTAAGCAATACAACAGAAATATGTGTACATGTATTTAGGAAAAGTTCGAAAAAATATTTTTTATGCGATAACCTACGTCACACAATACATCTAGAAATGCTGATAAAATGAAAATTTGGAATGGTCTCTTAATTTTTTCCGCGGCTGTATGTCTTTGACAGATACCTATGGGCTGTGTCGCACTAAATTAGTTTTTAAAGAACTTCTCAGTTTGTCAGAAACTTTCCCCTCAATCTTCTGCCCTCTTCTTTGCTCCTTTCATTTTATCTAGGCTTATATCTATTTTGCCTCATATCTTTTTGCTTTTTCTGTTTGGCCCTATATCCCCGCAGGGTCATGGGGTTCAGGGCACTCGGGGTAAAAAGATGGATAGACCTGAAATGCAGGGCGGTGGGGGACGGAGATGCAAAGAGAGAAAAACCATTACATGAAGTGCATTGTGGGGGATGAAGGGTCACAATATTCCAAGCCCTGTTCTCTCTTTTTATCAATCCAACACTGTAATAAAACCTTGACCATTTCAAGGTTGCATGCCCCATTTGCACGGTCTGGTGGTGCTATTTTGGAATAGTAATTAACATATTATGAGTTTCCACCTCATGTTCTACTTCTTTAAGGTTACGGAGCTAAAATGAACAAGGAAGCCATGACCTTTGTGCTTGTGTTCAGAATAGCATACAAGCATACTACTCACTGTTGCTGTAGTATATAGTATTTATACTGCGTTTTGTATGCATAGAACACCAGGATGACCTTTTATATTTGGTTAAATGAGCAGCACACAACCAAGCTCACTGTGCTGTATCACGCAACGTAGTGCACTGGCATATTGTGTGATGGGTAAGGACATTTCTGAAATTTCTAAAAACGTCTCTCTCTTCAGTGCCAAATGTCAAGACGTTCGTTTTTTTAGATGAACAGTAGCACTTTATTTCCAATTAGATTCAACTATTAAACATGGAAAGTAATGGGAACATGAGGTGACAACATCATAAGGTAAATTGTTTATGGTTGTGTAATGAATCTCACTTAAATTTGCGTACAGCTAGTGTATGCAGTAAGTAGAAAGCAAGTATTTAACTCAAATTTAAGCCCTATTTTGCAACATTATCATACACATTTAGGGTTATTGATAGCAGAGCAAAGATTTAGGTTCCTCTACTGTCTAATCCTGCATTTCCAACCTCAACGTCTGTAAAACGCACTCTGACCAACTTCCAATATCATTTGATAACTTTTTATTGAACGAATGCCCTTTGGACTTTAATGGACTCATAAGGTCAGCGAAAGAACTTGACATGTTACGTTGTCTAGGATGACTCAGACGTGTTGTGATCCCTAAGGCCAGTCTTCTCCTTTAACCTCATTAGCGCAATGGAAAAACAGACAAAATGGAGCCCTGTTCAGCATATACGGAGGGTGAAAGAGAAGCAGACAGTCCGGCTCTCAAAGCCCATTACGATCTTAATGGGGGGAATAAAAAAAAAAGATGGGCACTGCGCTGCCTCGGGCTTGTGGTTTTTTCCACCGCACGTCTGAGCGGTCTTCTGCTTATCTCTGTTATTGCTCAGACTTGAAGTTTCTAGCAAGTATTTGTGAATTCGCCTCAATTTCGAGTGATTGCAGAAAGCCCCGTCCCCCCAACTGCTCAACGTTATAAAGTTAAGCCAGCTTCAATTAGGGCCTGTTTGATCTTCGCTGGCGCATTCTGCCCCGCTAGCAATATTAATGAGGCTGTTTAGTGTCAGCACCTGTGGAGGGTGGGGCTCTGGCTGGCCAGAATTAGAGACTAATTAGAGATAATCTAGGCTTTCTAATGAGCCAGGTGTGCCAGAGAGCATTGAGAGAGCATTTAGGTACCTCTCACTCCCCTACAGTTAATGACCGCTGAGAAAAGAAGGTAAGTAAAGCTTAGTGTGTGGCAGAGCAAATTGGACTAAGAGAGTAGGTGTGTTGCCGAAATGAATGTGCATGTTTCCGTTTTTAATCACTTCTTCAAGCAGTGTGCGAACGCGGTAGGTGCACCCGTTTGTTTGTGCCTGTAAGATCAAGGAAAGGGGAAGTGTAAGAACTTCAGCCCTGATTTACCGCATCCATCTGGGAATTCTGTTGAGAGAGAGTTCAGGAGTCAAGGGGCCGGGAAGAAGTGTGCGTAGGAACGTTCGCATGCCTCATTATCACTACCTGTAGGCTCAGCGCTGGGAGAGTGTCGGCTGTAGATAGGCCGGGAAGATTAGCGGTAAGAGCCGCGTTTGAGGTGAGCAGATGCAGGGATTACAGGAATCCCCTGACCCTCACGGCAGCCATTAAAGGGAAACTAATTACTGAACAGAGGCCCCCGAGGAGCCACAGCTACGACTTCTGTCAAGGACCTGGATGTGGAGAGCGCAAAAGAGGGTGTTTGGGTGAAGGACTGGTAGTACTTAGCAGAGTTATTATCAATAATGGAAAAGGAAGATACATAAGAGTCGTAAACACAAAGCAGAAAGCCACCTTGTCTTGGCCCCGAGTGGCCCATCCGTGGTTTGTGTAATGCATATCATAAACTAAAATAGCTGTAGGTGGAGAAATCCACCATATCTAGTCTAATTGGCCGGGTGCTATGGAGCCTCCTGAAGAAAGGATGTGCAGTTTTTTTTAAAATTGGAAAACAAAAGGGTTTGTTTGCATAGTACGATTAGATTAACTAGTTACCGGGCATTCCAAAGTATTCAAGGTTTATGGCTTACACAGAGTTTAATAGTCAGTATTTATCAATTATATTGGCGATAAGATTTGCTTATTTTCCCCAAATATTTTTGCTGTTGCCTTTATACTGTGCTTATGATTTAGTTGTGTTTTAATTTGTGAAACTCATTTTTAAAAATGTGTAATATGTAGTTTCAGAAGAATGGAGCAGCGTGGAAGAACATTGAGCACCTCAATCTCTAGAGTATTTTACTCCTGTGCTTGGATTAAATTTAGATTAAAAAAAAGAATGGACAATGAGCACAGTGTGTAGCACCTGCTTCTCCAGTGGTCAATTTCACCGACGCTTAAATCAAGAGCTCTGGATACGTATCATTCGACACAATTTTACAGAGAAACGGTTTGAAATAAAAAGAATCTAATCCAAGATCAGCACCAAAAAAGGACTTTTTTGAAAGTTCAGGCACACCGGTGTAGTTCTGCAGCTGTGCAATCTTTTTTAACCGCTCAGACAGAGATCAATACTTCATATGAGAAAGGTGGGTGTCAGAAAGTCTCTCCGGTGATCTCTGATCTGGCAGATTGTTCAGTGTGCTACCTCTCTGAGGAGCCTCTCCTTGACCCAGTGTCTCAAAGCTACGGTTCCTCTGATCTCTCCGCCTCAGGTGATTTTCACCTCCACTGCAGATGTTACAAGCGATAACGGCGTATTAAAGTAGGTGGTTACAGTGTCACAAACAGTGGAGTATGAGGAAGTTTTGTCTGTGTTGATTTGGTTAATTTGTCTGTTTTGCGATGCACTTGAAGTGATACAGTTACGTAAGTGTGGTCACATTAGGACACAGTATCTGCATTATGTAATATTCCTTTACATGGGGGGTGATTAAAAGCTACAGGAGCAGTGGAGTTGAATCAGTGAGTTACCGTATGAATGCGTAGTGGAGTATGTCAGTTAACACAAGGGGCAGACAGGACCGTTACACTGACATTCTTCCAAATATCTTCCTTTGTGTATACATATTTGGAACAATCTGAGGGTGAGTAAATGATGACAGAATTTTCATTTTGGGGTGAACTATCCCTTTATATCTCTATGACACGCACATCCACAAGTATAGAAGTTCCTTAATCATTTTTAAAAGTGTGTCCTTCTCCTTGTAACATTTGAGAGGAAATACCAATGTACTGTTTCTGTATTGTTTGTGCTGTTTGAAGATGTTAGGTATAGAACAATAGATACATATCCCATTTACTGCTGTGTTTCAGGTTGAATGTGTCTCTTTAGTAGAGTCTAATTCATTCTTGTATTGTAATTATCACGTGTAATTAATGTAGCTTTTCATTTTTATATTACTTGGTAAATTTATTGAATTGGATTCAGTTTGTTTCTTTGTGGGATTTTAGGTAATTATGTGAGATTACAAGCCGTCAGCCCTAACAAGCTGTCCGTGATCTTGGCCTTTATTAAAATCAACCAGCAGACTTGCTGCTGTCTTTAAGTGAAAGCTTGTTAGCAGTAATTTGTGAACAACTCAGAAGCAACAGGAAACACCAAGCAATAGTTTGACTGCAGGGCAAACTAGTGATAAAAACATTAGCAATCCATACGGTAAAAAATGCCTTTTACAGTCTCAATTCTCATTATAGAACAGAGTAAAATATAACAGAATATAATTGTTGCTATGTGTTTTTGTTAGCTGTGAAATAAACATTAAACTTACAGAAGAAAAACAGCTATGATAATTAGCCGGCGAACGCGAGCGAACATGATGTATCTAATTAAAAGCTGATGAAGTAAAACGCATCCTAATTTATTCCAGCTTGCTTTTTATTCCAATTTTAAACCACTGCTATCAAACAATTAAATGTGTGCATGCACACCATGGGGTCAATTCCTCCTTCCATTAGATAAAAATGCATGAAGATGAACATGAATTATACGATGCCGTGACAGACGAGTAATGAAGGAGTTGTTTACCAAAGTCTTTCTATAAATAAAGTCTTCACAATTAGCAGATCTTGGGAGAGCTTCTGCGCTGCAAATTGCCACTTGACTGGCCAGGATGGGATTTAAATGCATTAAAACTCCTTTTCTCCCCCGTAATTATGTGTAAAAGTTTACATTTTCTTTCTTCTGAAGAATGAGAATGTATAAGCATTATAATAGTGATGAATGGTGCTTTTTCACTGTAGATTAAAAGTTAACGGGGAATGGCCCGGTTTCACAGACAAGGCTTATCTTAAGCCAGGCCTGTGCCTTAGTTAAATTAGGATATTTAAGTCGCTTTTAATAAAATGCCTTAGATAAAAACATTACTGGTGTGCATCTTGAGACAAAACAATGGCATTGACATATTTAAAGACAGGGCAATTTATTTTCAGTTAACACAGCTCAAACATTCATTTTAGTCTGGGACTATCTTAAACCTTGTCTGTGAAACCGGGCAAATATGTTTTTAAGTCCAAAACATCCTGTCTTACATTGCTCTTTCGTGTTACAGAAGTAGTAAGAGTAGTACAGAAGTAATATGGACTTGGAACAACAAGAGGGTGAGTGATTGACAAATTTAAAAGATACCATGAGTTGACTGACATATGCAAATCAGATTTATGCAAATAAACTATACAGAAAGTGTGCGTGTTTCAATGGTCAGTTTAAAACACTGTTCTGTTGAACCAAGTGTGTGTTCGTGTATGTGAGAGACCCATGGATCGTGGGATTTTCAGGTTAAAGTCATGTACTCAAGGTTGCGGTCCCGGGCAAGCGTCCTGGGATAAAGCTTCAGGGTTCTCATTACCTTCGGAGCACTGGCTCCATTTTCTCATTCCCTGCTCCCCTGTTAGAGGGAAAATTAATTAAAACTTGTCTTATTAACTCAGAGCTCCCGAGAGGCCCCTGCTCGGCATGAAACACCGGGTCAACCTGATTTCACCTCCTTTGGCTCTTTTGTCCACTGGGACGTACACACTTACACATCTCTCAGGCTGGTGAATTGATGAGAAGATAAAGAGGGTAGAAACAAGGGAAGGAGGGATGAAGCAGGACGCCTCTGCAGAAGAAAAACAGTGAGAGAGAGAAAGAAGTAGGGCCCTAGATGAGTTGGAATCAAGACCCAGGACCAGATTTAGACTAAGATGCAAACATAAACAAAGACTCTTAACCTAATAATTATGATTTGCATTTCAACAAACTACGTTTCTCGTTTTCATTCCGGTTTCATTGGACGCACACGCCTGGCCCAAAGTTTTCTTCCGGTCTGTGTTTGTGGATCAGTCTGGCTTGTGGCTAATAATATACCAATTAATAATTTATTTATAATAATTGATATTAATAATATTTTATAGTAAATAACTGTGTTAAACAATTTGTTAAATCTAATTTTATTAAATAAGCTTGACTGCGTCGTATAACATATATATAATATATATTATTATATAATTTTTATTTAGCCAAGTCTCGTTTTTTGTCTGATCTTGAATGTGAATGCATCATGCGAAAACTGCTTATTTATAATTCCTGCTATGTTTTTCCAATCCTTGATCTTTTGGTTATTTTCGTGCTCTTATTGATTAAACCCATTTTGCATCTAGTTCTTTTTCTTATCAATCCCATCATGCCTGCGCTGTCACCTCTCATGATGTAAGTGCAGCATCATGCCTCTGATCCCCCCCACCCACTGCAGCCGCTCCAGACCTGCTAAGACAAAGTTGTCAGGCCTGATGGGCTTTGAAGTGCAACCCCATCTGTGTGTGGACATGTCACGAAGATATAAGAGTCCTTTAAGTGTGTCTGAGTGTGTTTTATAAGTACCGCACGAGATTCTCTAATGAGAGTAGGGTTCGAGGTGCTTCTCTAGTCCATGTCTTCAAACATATGTCGGGCTGAGTCTCCAATTCAGCCACAGCCAGATTGATACACCACACAACTGATCTTTGACACGCAGGCAGCTGCTGCTGTAGCTGTTCGGTGCATCATGCCGCGAGCGGTAAACGGAACCGACACGATCACTCTTCCCACCATACTTCATTTTTCCTCTGTTCTTTGTACTCCTTGTTAACAAGCATGAGTAATTGGCAAATAATCTGTTGTTATTTTTGCCGTCCTTTTTAATTTGTCAGAGATTAAAAACTTGGCATAAAGCAGCAATGACGGAAAAGCCACTTCTGTTGGTTGCAAACAGGCTCAGAGCGAACAATTAGCGCTTTCATTTCCTTTTCCCGTTCAGTTCCATCTGTCAAATGTTTGCGCTACAGGAAGCGCAATCGAGTGTGTGCGAGACGTTCAACAGTGTGTTTTGCAACCATGAACTGTAGAGGTGAACTGAGATGCAGTGTGATCTGATACAGAGAAGCATTTACAGTCTATCGGCTCCAAACTGCATCAGAAGGCCCGAGACAGGACACGGCCTACTGGAGCGATGCCATACGCTGGACTCCTGGAACGAAGAAGCAAAGTTTCCTCGGTGGGTTTGACTTTTATTTTTAAAGTCTGACTCTTGGTTCACATGGGTTCTGAATGAAAAGCACATTATGTCTGAAAAATCCCAAGAAATATCATATTGGTGTTCTTATACCGACACGCTCTTAAAGTCTCGCTTATGCATTTTTAAACAGTTTATACCCATTGATGTCACACTTTAATATCTAAATGAGAACACGGTGAGCTCAAGAAGACAAAACAATACTATTATACTGTACCTCTATTTGTGTCACTGTGTTACTTTAAAACACGAGTGAACTATGCACCATTTTATATCACTTCGTAATATTTGTTTTATTTTTGTAGTCAATCTGAATTTTTTATGAGACCGCCTCGTTCCCCCTGAGAAAACACCCTTGACATACAGCTGCAGGGGGGTAGGATAAAACAAGGTACTGAAGAAGGTGACAGAGTCTGATAGAGTTGTTCTCCTAATAGGAAAGGATGATTGACGTCACCCCGAATAAACTGACAGCCCATAAAGGTCATTTACTGATGACAGCTTGGCGGAGGAGAGAGAGAGGAAGTGCCAAGTGTGCAGTCAACAAATCCGCCCTGTATAGGTGTAATCGCGTACATTTTAAAGATCTATTTTATGCACCAAGTTTTAATAGAGTCAGTTGGATGATATATTCGGATATACAGTATATAGAATGACATTAACTGCGCTATCAATTAGCGTGTGTGGGTGGGTGGATGCGTTTTCGCACCCCGCTGTGTATAATCACTTATTCCATCTCGCTTTTTTTAACCCACCCTCCCACTTCCTCTTCCTTTTTTCTTTTGTCTTAATGTATTTTAGTCCCGGTGGGCTTTAAATGTGCTTGGGGAGTTACAATGGTGGTTATTAGCATATAGCAAATAAAGAAATTTTATTCTCATCTTTCGTGCCTCCTACATTTCTCAACATGTATTTTTCTCTCCGTCTCATTGTTTGTCTTGATTTAGGTTTTTATTCTCAGCAGTTACTCCAAAAATCTGTGGGGTAGGTTGCTAAATATTACTAGTGATTACAATGACCTGTCAATGCATTGAATATTTTCAATGTAATTTTGTTGGCAGTGTAAAATGTACCAATATTAAAGTTCACCCAAAAATGAAAATCCCATCATCATTTACTCACCCTCTTGTCATTTCAAACCTGTACGACGTTCTTCTGCAGAACACAAAAGTAGATAGAATGTTGATAACCAAACAAGGGTGGTTGACTTTGTGTTCATAATCATACAATATAAGTAAAGGGGTTGTTTGAAACCAACATTCTTCAAAATATCTTCGTTTGTGTCCTGCAGAAAAAAGTCAGTCATACAGGTTTGAAATGACAAGAGGGTGAGTAAATGATGACAGGATTTAAATTTTTGGGTGACTTATCTCTTTAAATAACTCACTCAGTTTAGACTGTGCCACTGCCTACTTTTTCACTCCCTCCATTCTGATGATGCTATACAGGCCACACGAATGTGTCATTGTTTGAGAAAATCCTGTACCAGACATGCAGCCTCTGTTTGTTTCCAGGATTAGATGAAAGCACCTCTTGTCATTGTAATGGTTTAGTGACGGTCCAAGCAGGAGTAGCCTATTATTAAGCCACTGGTTCTGCGAGAAGCTGCAGGTTTAATGCACAGTCCTGTTAGAATGAATCAATGGGTGTTGTGGTAGAACAGGCCAGATGGCCCTCAAATCTGCTTCATATTCTCAGAAATGATGGGCATGAGCTCTGCAAGAATCGCCTTCCTGGAATCAGCAAAAACACATTTGTTTAAGTGCATGTGTTTGTATGACATGTTAAGAGAGCGTTTGCAAGATTTAACACTGTGCGTGTGACGTGCTGATATTGTAATGTAAAAAAAAATACTCAGACTGTTTTTAACATAGCCTACTGGAATACATTTTGTCAACCCGTTCTCACTCCCGACTCGTCACATATTTCGCTCGGTCAGCGCCCCACGGCGTCACTTTTGAACGCGCAGGGTACCCCTTCGGCGTCGTTTTTTGACGAACAGGGAACTGCGTTGCTGTTCTAAATGCTCCAGACCGAGATGCGTGCAATTCTTAGCATTTCATAATTATTTATGGTTTTAATATTTTGTAGCACCTAACCCCAACCTCACCCTAAACCTAACCACTTCTCAGCCATATAAAACACAGCACGCGAATAAAAGTACAGTCACGGGTATTTATTGCACAAACTGAACAAAAGCATTACAAAATATAACAAACAACTCGTTTCGAAGACCCTTTTGCACCAAAGCCGTATGATAGCTTTACAAGGGGCAGTTGTGGCCTAATGGTTAGAGAGTTGGACTCGTGACCAGAAGGTTGCCGGTTCGATTCCCAGGGCCGGCGGGTAACAACTGAGGTGCCCTTGAGCAAGGCACCTTACCCCTACTTGCTCCCCGGGCGCTGTAGTGATAGCTGCCCACTGCTCCGGGGGTACGTGTGTTCACTACTCTCTGGATGGGTTAAATGCAGAGGTCACATTTCGTTGCCTTGTACCTTCGTACATGTGCAATGACAATAAAATTGAATCAAAATCTAAATCTAAAAAATGAAGATGCCGTGCGTGTCCGTGAATGCATGATGTCGGCATCAATTTAAAGATCAACCGGAACAGCTAGATGCAGTCGGTTGCGGGAGCCAATACCGTTTCACGTTCAAAGCCAACGAAATGACGCGTTCGGTCACGAGACACGGGACAGCCAATGGCATCGAATCTGACGTAACTTCCTCTGGCGGCGAATTTTGAAAGTCGTCGTTCTTCTTCACTGGATTTGAGATTTACGGCGTCCAGTCGATCGTTTCGCGTTGGTACCCTTAGAATATCTGTATTTTTGAACAACATTGTGACTGCTTGTATTATGTGTTTTATATTACGATAAATAAACTGTTACATTACTTGCTCAAACTGTCTGAATAGTGTCATGTAAACACAATTATCCTGGCCATTAAACCCAGAAACATCATCATTGCAAATTATATCTAATATACATTTTCATAATGACGGTAAAATTCGCGTGCCCTTCACGTCGAAAAACGACGCCAAAGGATTACCCTGCGCGTTCAAACAAAGGTGACGCCGGAGGGCGCTGACCGAGCGTAAATATGTGACGAGTCCGGAGTGAGAATGTGTTGATTTTGTTGCTGTGCAATTAATAGCTACTTTACCTTTCCGAGAGATAACATTCTGAGATGTATTTTTTCTCCTCTTGACGTTCAACATCATCTTGTATCTCTGCACAGTAGCTTCCCACTGTCACATAGATCCGCTGTTCAAGTATTCCGTTCAATGACAGAAGCTGTTATGAACTTTCTTAGATGCAGACACATGCCTGAAGTGTTTCTCACTTTTTACTTCCTTTTCACTAAACTGCAAGTCAATTAAGTCCTTGCTTGCCTACATGGAGATTATAAAGCTGTCTCTCCAAATGAGCTGGATCTCTTTAGCATGCAATTAGACGTTTGATGATGTATAATTCCATAAAGAATACAAGCTGTACGACATATGATGGAACAACAGGATGTGTCAGCGGCTAATAGCAACTCATGTCTTTTTGTCTTGCACAAGTCTGTGTGTGTTATTGATCTCAGTTATGAGCATGCTCACAATGTTACTACTGTAAGTATGAAGCGGACCTTTTTCACCCCGTGCATGGTGCTGTATGTGTAAAATAAGCCAAAATCTACTTAGATTTACAATTTTTTATTGATTCTTTATAGTATTGAATCAAGTTTGATCTCATTCCCTGAGGTGTGCTCATCAGCCACTGTTACACTTGTCAAATGTGCTTTACAATTATATTGTAATGCATGCTTTTTGGCCCCACTGTCTTTTCGTTGCTTTATTCATCCATTTTTATGCCGTTTGCCTGTAAGACAGGCAGTCCAACGGCAAGACTAATTGAGAAAGAGAAAATTAAAAAGACTACAGAGAGCTATCAAAAAGCCTTTCAATTAGGCTTGTATTTATCACCCTGAGCAAACAGAAAGACACCTTCTCTTGTTGTGGCAGGAGAATATGTTGGGCAATAACACACACACACACTTGCAGTGTCTTTAAGCAAAACAGAGCAGACAACTCAAGTCTCACTTATAAGTGACACTAGAGTTTGTGTGTGTATGCATGTGTGGATAGTGTAAGCAGAGTTTGACTCAAACACAAAATCTTGAGGATTGCTTGACAATTTGTGTTTATGGGGCTAAAACTAAATTCAGGAGAGTAGCTCTTTATGAAGATTGGACTGTGATGCACTCAAATCTAGTGTTATTTTTTACAATCGCCTTATCTCTCTGTAGTCTAATACTGAGATAAATGGAATCTAGGTACAATTAGATAGAAACTGGAATCATTGCATATATTAAACTAGTTATCTCAAACAATTAAGTGATAATAATGGTTGTTATCTGGGTCTTCTCAGAGAATGGAGCTGTAATCGATTCTACAGTCATGAGCTAATTTACTGTGTGTGTCCGCATGTGTGTGCATGTTTGAAATCCTGCGATTCATATAAATTCTTTGTTTTGCGTTAAGTGTGATGCTTAGATTTCACATTCATTGCTACACTTAGTCAACAATTACAATGTTGACCCTAATTTTATCAAAATTTAGTGACTGTACTTTACAGCACCAGCCTGTCCTAGAGCTTGAGGTCAACCTGAGGTGCTCTCTTTTTCATGGGGGCAGATGAGATTCAATGGGAACAGACACATGCCATGTGCATTGCTTTCTTTATAACAGTAAGCAGATCAGGTGAGTAAAATAACAAACTTTGATTTATGTGTAGTTTGATGGGCACGAGCGTGGTGTACTGTACAGTAAGCTAGTATCTAACAAATCTTTGGTTGGTGAAGGTCAGTGTATGTGTGATATAGTTGACAAAAAGAATGAAATGGTAAAAGAAGATTGTTGTTGATGCTGTCTATCTCTTTCCTGTCTAGAATGACTTTATGGCTGTTTGTCTTACTATTTGTTTCTTCTGTTTTATAATTTATTATTACTTCTAATATAAATTCATATACTAATTCCTTACTGTCTATAATGTTATTTATAGATCCAGTGTCTCTGGAGCACATGTGCTAATTTTCTATATTTTTGTCATTTTGAATAATTGTAAAGATAGAGGCCTGTCAATATACAGTATACCCATTAAACATAATAGATCTTTCTTACACTCTTAGGCTCTAATGCACTTTCTCTCCGACACAGACTCGCTGACAGTCCATTATGATGTCTCTCACAGTTACTGCACTCCTCTGTTATAGATGACCTCACACGAATATTAATTTACTGTAATGTTGACAATGTCTTGGCTCCTTTCTGCCTTCTCTATAACCTCCAAAAACCCTTTAACCAAATCTCTCGCACTCTCTCTTTCTTTTACAAAGGTGCTGTGCAAAGATAGAGTAAAGTTTGGCAGAAACACATAGCCATTCAGAACCTTGTTAACTAGTGTTACTTTTGAGATGCATGTTTATGCATTTCTATGCATATTTTTATGTGACTGTATGGATGTGGATTTGAGTAAGGACAAGTGCACCATTTGTTGTAAAATGTCAGAATGTTGAAACCAAACCTAAGCCCTTGCTAAGTAACATAACCATATTGTTGTTCATGAAACACCAAGGTATGTACATTGCTACCTTCTAACCCCATTGTCTAGGAATAGTTCACAGAAATAAAAATCTGCACTCTAACATATTTTGCATTCCACGGAAGAAAGTCAAGGGGGTTTGAAAAAAGTTCAGTTTATGGCTCCATGCAAGGATTTTTCTTGTTTTGAACCCTTCCGCCGCACCACTTCTGGGAGGTTTTGTATATGTTGTCAAGACTGGCCTGTATTCTCTGATTTACCACATGTATCTTAAAAGATGTTCAATAATTCATATAGATGCACATACTAAATCATATATTATGCATTACATATGCGGTCATGCACACACATACGGTACACGCACATAATGTTTATCACTTGATGTCCTCATTAATCCTTCGTCAACACACTTTCACTAATGGGCAGATATATGCTTCATCAGCTCAATGTGTGGAGATGTGAAGAGAGATGGATAGATGTGATATGAAAAAGGGTTGTTTGGTGTGTTTTTTTACATGCATTGGCCCTGAAATGTAAAAGGTCATTTTAAGTTCATTTAACGGTCAATGGATGTTCTCAAGTATGATGTTTGACTTCTGCTTGTGTTGTCTGTCTGTAATAAAGCCAGCTGTCCCGATATTTGTTATCTAATACAAATTTCGAAATGTGGCCTAAATGAATAATTCAGCCAAGAATTAAAATTCTGTCGTGGTTTACTCCCTGTCATGTTATTTTTAATTTGTATGATGGTATTTTTATGAAACAAAAGAATTTGTAAAGAATCTGTCATTTTTTTTCCACGCAGCATTTTAGAGTGACAATGGGATGTCAAGCTCAAAAATGACCAAAAGAGCACTGTACCATAAGAAAAGGTACAGTACTGCAGTACTTTATTAGTTATTACATTTATTTATTAATCATACAATACAAATATGACCTAAATAGACTTTGTTTGCTTTAAAAAAGAAAGTGAAGAAATGTTCATAAGAATTACTGTTTTGCAAGTTTGAAATCAATATCATTAAACATCTTATGGTCTTGAATTGCAACATTGTGGGATCAGAGTTACACTACAGTCCATAAAGACTATAAAGAATGCTTTTACTGTACATTCTAACACAAGTGCAATCCCAAAGCCCCTCAGCCTGAAATTTTTATGCATGTTACCCCCCCAACTATCACACATTTAGACTTATATTTAAAGAGGACAGTCATATTCAGATCACAGTTCAGAATATCCAGCAGTGCGTGAAAACGGAAACAAAAATTTGTAGGGAGAGAAATGGAACAACTGAGACAAGGTGACAGGCATAGATGGAACGCAGTCATTCTTTGCGCTTCATTCACCTGTTCCCTGAGTGTGAGCCAGAATTAATGAGTGAACGATCTCTCCATAAGTGAAATGAGGTGTGGTGAGGAACGGGAATATGGGAAGGGGGGATGTGGGTTTGCTTATCAAATATGCACAGGATTATTACAGTATCACAGTCTGGCACGGAGGAGAAATAGTTGTAATATACTGTGGGTAATAGGAGTGGGTCGGGGGGATATCAGCCCAATTAATTTCCTGCATCACATTAGTGCCAGGCTGCAAACTGCATGTTTTCTGCACAAATGCATCATTTCTGCAGCCGGTCACAGGAGGCGGCGGTGTTGGTTCTTCTTGAGCAAACTTTTGAGAGTGAAACAATGCTTGAAGCCACCTGCCTCATTTGAGTTTGTTGAAACCCATGCAGTGTGAGAGTCATAGAGAAGCAGAGAGAAAGAAAAAAGTGTTTTTATTTGTTGTATGCAGTTATCTAACCTGAATCTGTGATCATATATTTTCCCTGATGACTTTCAAAGCACTCTTTCTTCTGTGGAACACAAAAGATATTTCAAAAAAATGTCTCTGGGGGTTTTTGCGTTTTAATGTTTAATGTTTAAATTTAATGTTCTGATTTGCTCAAATGAACCGCTTTTAATAGTCTTTACCAGATTGAGGTTAAACCCAAATGTACGCTCGGAATTCCTCACGCACCCACGAAAAGGGTGTCAAAAGCGGCTGGATTTTACAAACAGTAAGTGTGTGTGTTCAACAGTAGGAGAGAGAGCCAAAGAGAGCCGAACCTTCAAACGCAGGTATTTTAGAAGAACCTCCAGGGTGCAGAGTGACAGAACAAAGACAGGAAGTAATATAGATGTATCTTGTCCAAATCGATTAGTGTTTGAGTAAATGTCCAATTAATCTGCTTTATGATAACAGTGTGTGCTTTACAGCATGAAATATGCATGAATGATCCATCAGACGAGTGTTTAAAAATTCTTTTCATCCTGCACCCCGAGGAGAGGTGTCAGATTGGAGCTGCGTGCGTATGTGTTCTGATGAGCCCCTTCTGTCTAAAAGCCCTTCTTGTGAAACTCACTCTGGGACGAAACACTGGAATTGGCTGTTGGGATAGAAAAAACACTCACACGCATGCAATCATTCCCCTTCATTTCTTGTCAGCTATTCTCAAGCCCTTTGTCTGCAGACATCTGAGTGCACAGTCTGCATGCAGTCCTAGGAATCGTTTTCAATAGGCCGTTCTTACATTTGAACTGTGCAGGGAATGACAGGCAGTGAGACCGTCCATGGGCAGTGAGATCACTATATTAAGCATTGGCCCCCATTGACTTCCATTGTATGGACACAAAACCACAGAGACATTTCTCAAAATATCTTCTATTGTATTCCACAGATGAAAGAGTCATATACAGGTTTTCGACATGGGATGAATAAATGATGACAGAACATTTTTAGGGGGGTGAACTGTCTGTTCTATGGCCATAGAATTGCCTTTAAATATCTTTGTCAAATGTTTGAGTGCAAAAATATGAACATATACATTTCTAATATTTATATTGGTTGTCTGAAAAAGGGCTTAGCTTTCTTTAGCCAACTTACACATCCTGAAGGCTAGCAAGAGCTGTCTTTTTTGTGTAAAGGATACAGACAGGAGAATTATTGGGGTGGGATGCTGCCTATTCTAAATTCTTTGGCTGTTTTGATCAAAAAGTTTCCTCAGAAAAAGTTTTCGACCAATTGCCTATATGATCTCAATGACTCAGCAAGACAATGAGGAAAAAACATACATAGTCTGTCTGTTTCAGATTTCCATATATTTTTGTCATCTTTCTGTCTTCTCATCACTTGCTGTTGTTTGCTGGTGCTGAATATGATTCTGCTTTGATTGCACTTCTAGTGATTGGACGATAAACAGGCTGTTTCTTAAAAGAAATAGTTCACCAAAAAATGGAAGTTCTGTCATTATTCATTCTTCTGACATTTGAAACCCGTATGCTTCACATTCATAGTGACCACAATTAAGCTCTGAATGTAGAAGAAAGCACCGTACAAGTAGTCAGTATTCCAAGGCCTGTAAAGAACAGACTGGAAGTTTTAATTTATTTGAGCCGTTTACTCATTGTGATTTTTATGCTTGGTTCTTTTCAACAGGTTCATGAAGTTCAAAACTGGAGTAAACAACTCATTTAGTAATGAGTTCAGTGTAGTCCGTGAGTTGTTTTACTGCATTTGTGTACTTTTTTTGTTTTTGTCATTTTCTTAGCCTAAAAGCCATGGTCACAATAAACGATTTTCTTCATTTTTGGGCGAAATATTCCTTTAATGTGGAAGTAGAGTATCAAACGCGTCCAGACTCAGCTGTAATGGAATGAGATGGAAATTGCTTGTTGTCCATCTTCCATTACCCTGAAATCTCCCCATCATTTCTATCGTTCAGTATGTCATACACAAATTGGACTTTTTCTGCCCTAAAGCAATATCATTTTCCTGCAACATCATCCCAAGGCAACAGCTGAACTGCAAAGTGAATTTTTGACAACATAAACAACAATTTCTTTGTCTAAAACAACCACAAAGTATCCAAACAGATGCAGATTTTCATTTTTTAAATTGCATTTTTAATTGTGTCAGCAACTGGCAAAGATGTAGTCATGTTGTAATGTTGTCCAAAATTATTATGTGGAAAGTGCCTAAACGATTTTTGCAATGTGATCCTTTTTGTGAAATATTCATTGATGGGATAAACTTGCATTTTATAATGGTTTGTAATGGTATAAAGGGACAAAAATGGCCCGTAAGAAAATTATAGCCATTGACATATAGCAAAAAAATCATTTAAAAAATCTAACTTAAAGGAGTAGTTCCCTATATAATTAAAATTTCATGATATTCACTCACCCACATGTAAGCCGTCCATGTGTTTATTTCTTGTCAAAAACAAATTGATGCTTTTGAGGAAAGCTTTCCACGGTTCCTATTCATATAATGGACTTCAACGGAGGGCTGTTGGTTAAGGTACAAATTTCAGATTCAAAAGGTTCTACACGACACCAGCCGATGAATCTTGTCTAGCAAAATGATTAGTCATTTTACCAAGAAAACAAAAAAATGATATACTTTATAAACATAAATATATGGCCTGCCTCGGAGTACCTCCATGTAGCGCGTCCACAAGTTCACGTACTCTGAAATCATGTTGGAAAGGTCACGCGGAAGTAAGCGGAAGTTCCGACCCAGTATGAGTGTGGAGAAAGAAGACCGTTCAAAAGTTCTTGGATGTTAAATAACACGTTATATGTCTTTGTGCAAGATTATTGTTTAAAATGGTAAGTTTGTGTGCATATCAGGGATGTTTAAATCTTTTGAGAACTACGTCACGCGTAACCTTTCCAACATAATGTCAGAAGTCCTGGGATCGCGGAGGCAGTGCAAGCCGTGTATGTGTTAAAAAAGTATGTCATTTTTTGTTTTCTTGGAAATTTTGACCTTAACCAACAGCCCCCAATTAAGTCTATCATATAAGAACCCTGGAAAGCTTTCCTCAAAAGTGTCAAAAACAATTTGGAAGAAGAAACAAACACACGGACAGCTTGTATGACATGTGAGTGAATTATCATGAATTTTTTATTTTATAGTGAACTACTCCTTTAAATTCTTAAAAAAGGCACAAAGAGAACAGAGAACAGCAATGAAACAATAACTTAAAAGCTTGGCAAAAGATCAACAAGCTGTAGGTCAAAGGTGAAGGTGTTAACTGCATGAATGGAATGAAAGAACACTTCTTCAAAGACTTGCAAATAAACACGCATGGTCTTAAATATTCATGATCTGAAGTTGCTTCTAAAAGGAAATAAGTTGGAGAAGAAGGATGAAGGAAAGAAGATGAGGGGAAAATGCTGGGCCATTCACCTTGAATGCATGCTGATTTCAACCACAATTATGAGGTGATGAAAGACGAAACGTGAACATTTTCACGTTTTTTCTTGTTAGTGCATTTTCTGGAACTGTCCTTTATTACAGTCTCTTTCTGTCAGTCTCTTCATGTCCTTTCTGTATTTATGGTCCTCGTGGCTCTTTTTAAGTGGAGTGAACATGCTGTGGGAGGCTGGCAGCAGCTAGTGGCAGTATCTTAGCCCTGAAGGAAAGACTTTAAACAAGTAAACAAGGCTAAATCAATCATGTTAGCTTGTTGTGAGAACAAAATCTGCTTTTTGTCTCCAAAAATCAGGATCAGTGTTGTTTAGAAGAAGAACACTGTCACTGAGCAGAGCACAATATACTGTAAGTTAATGCTTAAACTGAGTAGTTACTCTTAGTCGATAATGCTCTGGATTTTGTGTATCTCATTAATGCATTAATGATATAATGAGCATTTTAACACTAGAACCACCACAGGGTAAAATTTACCCGTGGATGTTTTTCAAATGTACATAACAGATTTTTTTTAATAAAGTATCCAAGTCTCCCAGTCATTGACTTTTACTAAAATTGTGTTATTTACAATCCCCTGTTGTTAAAAATTGTTTAGATTCAGAAGCAGGGCATGATTACTCCATGTTTTGTTTTCTTGTCCAACTTAAACAAATTAATAATTATTTAGGTGAAACTGTGCACATGAATTTGTCATTGCATCAATTATATACCGCCAAGAAAAGTGATTTTCTTTGAAAAGTGATTTTCTTACTTTAGTTTTTAACATAGAGCAACAGCACAAAAACATATTGATGACAAAAAATAATCATTTTATGTGTCTAAGACTTACTTTGTGATATCATAAAACAGCGACATAATAATATTTTTAGCCATATCAAAACAATATTTATGTGCATGGGTACATTTTACCTGCCGGCAGTTTTAGGTATACAGCGAACTCTGGCAGTTCTAGTGTTAATTAGTGCTGTTAAACGATTAATCGCAATTAATCACATCCAGAATAAAAGTTTTTGTTTACCTAATATATGTGTATATACTGTGCATATTCATTTTGTATTCATAAACTCATACACATACACATTTAGTAAATATTTGCATGTATATATATTTATTTATAAATAATTTAGATTATATATATATGAACAATTACAGATTCTTATACTTTCTTAAATATATACTGTATGTGTATGTTCATAAATACAAAATTAATATGCACAGCACAGTACACGGACAGTTATGTAAACACAAAGTTCTATTCTGGGTAAGATTAATCGTTTAACAGCCATATTTTTAATACATAAAGTGTGTCAAATTGACCCTTCGCAAGCAATTTGATTGACAGGTGATCTGACCAATCATAAAAGTGAAAGTGAAAAGTGAAAGTGAAAAAGGGAAGTGAAAGTGACCTATTAGTCAGATATGGTGACCCCATGGTGAACCATTTGATTAAGTCTGTTCACTTATATGCTGTGATCGTGGTTATATTTAAATGACTCAATTATAGAGTATCATCTTTAGGAAGTTTATACGTTAGATTGACAGTACACAACCAACTTTTCTCAAGGCAGAACAAAGCACGTATGAGAGCAGAAGCAGGAACGGAGTGAGCCATGGCTGGAGGTTTCAGTGTTGAGATGAAGGTGCAGTGAAGGGGAACAGCCAAAAGCAAGTGAGGATTTGGCAAAGGTGAGACCGGGAATGTTAAACTCAGTGGGGATATCGGGGAGAATTAGTTACACTTGCTTCGATAATCTTCCTAAAACAGAGCTGACCATAGACACCTACTTCAGACAAAAACTACAGCCATGCATATCTACTAATAGATTTCGGGCTTTTCCAGCTTAAACCCAGACAAGCAGGTGATAGAGAATTGAAATAGAGAGACAGAACTTGACAAAACTTGACATGCATCTAGTATACTAGAAAAGGCAAATCACAAATTACATCTTTATATATTTTAACTCAATCAATTCCTCAAAGAAACCAATAAGATTAAATAAAACGACGTATACGAATTTAAGGAAGTCTCTTGAGTTATGAAAGATCAGCCGCTGAGAAATAAAATTCTCCTCTGGGACAATTCATAAACTCATGTCTCGTGTAATTATTTTCATTACATCCAATTACAGCACAATCCTGTGCTAGATTATGTGCGTCAAATCTTGCGTAAGATCTCGAGAAGCCGTGGAAAGCAGCTCGGATGTCACACAAATGTGCTAGATGGTTTAAATAATAAAGTTTACATGAGAAAAAGGTATTTCTCTAGCAACGCTATATCCGTATGTTCCTAGCGCCTTCTCTGACTCATGCTTTCAAATATAACAACTCTCAAAATAGTTAGAAGAATAGAATCAGTTTGAATGTCTTCGTTTCTGAACAGGAGGAGGAAAAATGAAGTGGAGTCATGCGTGAAACACACAGACTGATTTGTGTAATGATGTCATCGCTAAAAATAATGTCTGCTTTAATGAGCATTACTTTACATCTACAGTAAAGTTAGAAAAACTCAGACCAGATGCTCACATGAGCCATAGCTTTTTTAAATGCATGTACGTGTTCCCTTGCATTTGTGTGATATAACTGTGTGATCTTTATATCTTTATGACTGACATGAGCATGTTGAAATATGAATATCCATCTGGCACGCAATGTCTTACGTTCTATTTTAATGAGCGTGAGAGAGGAACACGTCGTCTTTTTCAACCCATCATGACAGCACTTCATAGCTCTTATTTATTAAGGGGGTCTCAAGAGGGAATGCAGGGAGAGGGGCTACGGCGTAAATTACGCACAGTCTTTTTGCTTGCCCCATTGCATTGACCTTGAATTATTCGGCTTGCTTGTCCACTCAGGCTAATTAGTAGACTTTATCGCTTTCACACGTAAGATGTTGGTTAGTGACACATTGTCGACACTGTTGGCGGAAGCAGATCAGAGTTTCAGCAGCATTTATTTCAATACTTTATAAGAGTTGTTTTAGTGTGAACCTTGAGGGCAGATGAAACGCGATAGAACACCAAGAAGTTGATAGCAATTTTATGGCATTTCATAAAATACAAATGAGGACAAATGCTGGCCGGAAAAGCTCAAGTATAAAATGTATGTACAAAAGATTCTCTTGAGGTTTCACTCACACACATGCACACCAACCTCCTCCCCCAGCAAGCGATCCCTGTGAGTATTAATCTGTGATTCTGAAGATGTTTTGCGAGTGACTTTTATGAAAGATTCATGAGTTTAGGTCGTGGAACGACATGCGGAGGGAGATCACCAGGTAGAATGAATTACATTAGCATGGTTTCATACATGAGCAGCTACATCATGGCCATTTAAATCCATCCCTCTCGTCCGCAAACTTCAAGGGCTTCCATTGTCAACTGTCGCCTGCCGTTTATTTATAAACCGCATGTTAGTGGAGTTGTGGAGTGTTGCGGGACCTCACATCCATGCTAATGAAGTCAGAGTTTGACGGCTGTATATATCACTAGGCTAACGCTGGCCGGTGTGCCCAAATTTCATTAGATGGTGGTAAATCTGTGTTTGCACAGTAGGCCCCTAAGCCGTACAATATCTAAAAATGTGCATATATATCACATCATTGAGGGATATAATAGACTTGTATTAGGCCAAACTGAGCTTTTCCCATATCACATGAAATACAGGGATGCACACACAGATATTTATCCCAGTTGTGTTGGCTGTCATTCATGTGATCAGTCAGGGATGTGTTTTCCTTTGCCGGGAGTCACACACTGATTAATCTGCCTGCTTAGCATAACGGGGAACACCGAGAACTGGTAAATGGTTCTGGCGTTTCAAAAAGATTCAATTTATTAGCACAGTTTGTGGTGCTAAAGCAAACACAGGGTTTCTCTGTGGGCTATTGTTTCCTGTGTCTCTCTCTATTGTAGTAATTAGCAGGGCTGGTTTATTTTGCACTGGTTTCTGGTGTGCATGAGAAATTTATGTTGGGTTAGACTGAGAAGCATGGAGAGGAGGTGGTAGAAGGTAAAACAGTCTGGATCTTTTAAGTAATTAATCACCTCTTTCTATGTGATAATTTGCAAACTTGTGGTAAAATCTACAGTTGCCTTAACATCACTGTGTATGACTTCATGTGAACATAAAACACCCAGTTGGTATTATACCTTATATTGCTATCATATACTGTTGTGTACCAACATTAACACAACATTTCCCCAAAACCATGTTTAATCGGAGATACAAGGTTTATAACTAGGGAGCAGGGAGATACGAGATTACGCTGACATTGATAAGAACGGTACGGACACAGACGTCACTGCTGCCAGCAGTGTTCATCAAAGTCTGCGGTCGCGTTGAGCCTTTTGACAAGAGACGAGGCTTTAAGAGCTAATGATTGTGGTTACATACATCTTCCTATAACTCTATTTTAAACGTTAGAGCTATGAGTGATGCAATACCAAAATAAAACGTTAAACAGGCTGTCTAATATAGGCGGAAATTAATCTGCACGCAAATAAAGTCGGCGGTCGCAGTGAGCCTCTTGACAAGAGAAAAGGCTTCAATCGTTAACCAAAGCTAACAACTGTGGTTACATACATCTTCCTAAACTCTATTTTAAAGGTTTAAGAACTATAAGTGATGTAATACAAAAGACGATGAGCTGACTAGACTGTCTAATAGGCGGAAATTAGCCGAATCTGCTCACAAATTTACCTTCGTGGCTCACGGGCTTCCTTCTGCACCGAAGCATTACAGCTATCGATTTTTAACAAAACAGGCCTACTCAAATGTATCTAACCTAACTATTTTCAGTCGTTATTGTCTAAAAAACGTTCAATCAGGAGACGTAATGCCGAGAGGCTCCCGCGGAGTGAAGAAGAGGTGGAGTTACGAGACTTCTCAGACAGTTGAAGTGTCCAATGGAGTTAAGAGATTTGCTCTTAAGCTATTTTCAACACTTTAGATAGTGACCAATAGCATCGATTTGTGAAAAAATATGAAATTGACCAAATTTGGACATAGGAGGTTTCCGCCCGACAGCGACGATATGCGTATATGGGTAGTTGACAAATAAACTGTACACGTTTCCAATGGTGTGACAGGAATTTTTTTTTTAAATAAACTTAATAATATATTATTTTATATTATTATTATTTTAAGAGTTTATTTGCAAAAAGAGATAACTCAGATAAATCATCCTTTTTATTGTGCATCGCAAGTAATATGAATCAATCAGTTGGGTTGTTTTGATTAAGTAACAAAAACATAAAAACAGCTAGCAACTTAAAACATGATAACGTAATAAAAACATGTGTTTTTAATTTTTTTTATCCGAGTTATCTGTTTTTGCAATAAACTCTTCATATCTATGAGTAATAGCATTTATTCATTAGAGAGACTTATCTTCACTGTTAGTTTTTTGTTCTAAATTTTTGCTGTCAATCCATAGGACAGCAAAAATGCCGACGATTCACACTATACAAATTCATACGAATTAGCCACCTTGTAAAATTCAGGTCAGGTTGGACTTGTCCTTAGTTCGCCCGGAGACACACAAGAACCAATGAGATTCAAAGTTGTCGACGTGTTCTAGCGCTCTCATCTGCTTATTTTCATTTTTATGCTAAATGAGATCAAAATATTGTTTTTATTCACAAACCCATAATTTCGCTTCAAAAGAAAGTTCAAGGTTTTGAGCTCTATGTAAGATGGTAACATGATGATATTTATTTTAGTATGAAATAATTTGTTTGTGTTCAGCTAAAGAAAGTCATATACATCTGTGATGACATATATGTGATTAAATTAAGAGATATGTTTCATTTTTGGTTAAACTATTCCATTTATGATCCTCTTTGTTGATTATATTGCACCTGCTGTGACAATTGCTTGCATCAGCATTTATCCTCTGCAATTTAGGTGCTAATAGGACAAAAACAAAGCTAATGGTATAAAATACAAATACAACTCATTAAAACAACATCAATCCATTCGCTCTGTATTCTTTAAAGACCCATTTAATATGCAGGCGTGACTGTGTCATCTGACAGCATTGAAGCACTTTCAAAGTAATGCACAGCTGTCATAAAACATATATTTTGTTTTGATAGCCAGTCGACCATTAAGTGAGAGTGGCCATTTTGTCTTCCTGCGGATTACATGGTGATTTATGATTCATCGGCAGCTTCCATCTCTGTGCTATTCCTAAAATATTAGCCTGAAAGGAGCATCAGTCTTGGAGCTACAAAAGCTTATGACAGCTTGCTGGGAGAGTCCTCCATCGATCCAGACGGTATTTTATTCCCCACTGCCCACTTCAGTCGCACCCAGTAAGAGAGAAAGAATATGGACGAATATCAAACAAGTTGCCGCGAGCAACAGTACGGTACGTATTCCCCGCGGGGAGACTGTGAACGCTCGTTATTGTTGTATATGTCGGCCTACACACGCCTGCCATTTGTTTCTGCAGGAGAGCAACAGGAAAGCGCTAGCGAAGATCAGCGCTAGCGGTTAAAGGAATGAAAGCATGAATGCGCTTCCTCAGGCTGAGAAAACAGTGTCGCCTCTAAATCTGCAAGATTGAACGCTAAACAGGTCAACAGAGTCCCTGCAGCGAATTCTGTCAGGTAAAACAACCTGTCAAAGACACCAAACTTGATTCTGCATAAATAATAAATGATAATTAGCTCTTGTTTTGCTAAGATGACTGGAGTACACAAGGTTCTTGTTTCCCTCCTGTGTTGTGTGGGTAACTTTGCATTTTGTTTGTTGTTTCAATGAATTCTTGTGAATGTGTGTCTACTGGGCGGCGACACAACATAGTCACAATGGAATGCCACAAAAACTGACGATTGTGGCTGGATGAAAAACAATTTCTGAGGAAGAACCTGCATCACGTTTGGTTTTAAAAAGGTTTGCCAAGTAAAATTTCACTAACTAGTCCCATCGTCTCCTAAAAATGAAATGTACTCAGAAGTCCCAACCAAACTTGGAACAAAATTATGTACCCATATTCAACAGTTAATGAGCCTTGAATGGAAAGAATGTCTGTGTAAATCAAATTGTATAACAAATTACAGGAAAAAAATATTTATGATTGATTTTCACACAAACTTCTTGTGTTTGTATTTAATGATAAAGTCCCACAGTGAGCTTAAGACGTGCCAGATGGAAGCAGATATGTCTGGTGCTGTAGTTATTGGAAACGTAAATTCTTTGATTTACAGGCATTACATTGTGTAATCTCTACTGTAAAGTTGCATGTGCATGAAAATCCTAAAAAGGTTCAGAAATATGAACAAGATACGTCTCTCAATAATTTCCAGACACCATGGGGAGTGTAGAGTTATTGGATCTTACGGTGTTGGCAAGCGCTATCTAAATCAAAATGCAGAAGTATTTTATCTCTGTTTATGCTTGGGTACCACTGACGATTCCAAAGCCGACTTTCTTCAAACTAAGATGTTAAGGCGAGACGGCGCAAAACTTTGTGCCTGTTTGTTGGCTCTCTGCCCTTTCGGTGAACCCTAACAGCATCAATCTTGCAGCCTCTCGTGGAATAACAAGGGGAAGGGTAGTTTAAGAGAAGAGAAATATGTGAGGGGCAAGAAAGGATGAGAAATAATCTCATATAGCTTGAAATCTCCTTGGATGCGTTGAAGGGATCTGTGTCTGTGCCTGGTTAAAAATATATTAAAGAGGGATGTTGTGGCTCTGAGCTGTGTCAGAGAGATAGCCCCGTTGGTTTGCAGGGCTGTGATTAGCGTGTCATGAAGGCCTGCGAGCGAGTGTTTGTGCGAACAAACTCTTAAGACCTCAAATGACACTGCAGGGCACTGTACACGCATCTGTTTGAAAATCTGTCTCGTAGGATTGGATGGAGATCAAGCCCGTCTCGAAGGGAATTTCATGCTCTCACACGGCAAGCTACAATTGGTTTCCTTGTTAAAACTTTTTACACTAGTATACAGGCCACATTTTTGCTTCGTATGGTTGTATTCATACAGTGTTCTGTTTTTTTACTACCTGTTTTAACTACCGTGTATACGCAATGTTGTGACACAATGTAGCGACACAAAAAAGTTTCAAATATAGAATCAATTGTAGCTTGCTGTGTACCCTAATTTAGAATGGTTGTTTTTGCAATTTTTTAAGAAATTAACAAAAATAATATTTAGAAAGAAAATTGCATTTTGTAGGTAGTTTTTCTCTCTTAAAACAATAAACTATAAATTGAACTATAAAAAAATATTTTTTATTTGCAAATTTTCGTGTATATAGGCTTGTGAAGTTTAAGTCCCGCCCACATGAGAGGTTTGTGCTAGAAGGGCACATGTAAACTTGAGAAGCGTAAACGAAAACTCTGAAAGCCCAAATGAAATCCCCAGCAGCTTATAAACCATGATATGCAAAAAGGACAATACAATTTGTCTAGTTTTATTATTAGAGTGTTTTTCTTGTTTCTCAATGAATGTTTTTGTTCATTTCTTAAAAGTTTGCATTCCTTTTTATTGGCAAGAATAACATATCTTAGGCTGGTTAAAGGCCGAGTAGATCATTTGGAAAATGCTAACGTTTGCCTGCTAGCAGTGCAATCATACGATCCCTCCCTCTTGCGAATCACTATCCAAAGCCACGCCTCCTCCAAAACACATGAGCGCGCGCACAGACCAGAAGCTGTTCCAGTGAAGTCATGTCACATTCACCGGTGAGAAAACATTACAGTACAAAATGAATTACATTAATATACAATAACGAACATCTCCAGGAACCTGCTCTCAGTCCGCCAATGTCCCGCTGCCTGCACATCGCACATGAACGCGCTGATGACGTATGATGTCTGCGTGAACAGGGTGCGCAGTAGGATGCAAAATACGCTGACTGAAAATGTACACATGACGTATCATTGCCCTCGGACCGAGGGCAGTAATTGGTCCAACGTTTTTTGACCCTACGCCTTTCACAGACGATATATAATTATAAAAATACCAATGTTTCGCTTTACTTATTGATTGATACCAGGATGTTAAGAGACTTCCAACCATTATGACAAAAAAAAACGTTTCTGGACAGGATTGCCTACTCTGCCTTTAAAACAAAAGAACCCATGGAAAATAACATGGAAAAGATACGTTTTTCTAAGGTGTTGGGACGTCGCAAAAACCTTCAAAAAATTACGATTAAATAAAAAACCTTAATTGACTGCAAAGTATGCTTTTTTTTACTATTTACTTGTCTCATTCTTTGTTTTCTTCCACTGCACTTTTTTTCTTGCTGTTTTTAAAAAGCAAAAAGCATTGTACACTGAAAAATCATACAGCGCACCATTACCCTTCTTTGGTTTCACCATAAAAGCATTTAGTGCAGCCAGAATGTAACAGAATTATGTACTGTAGCCTATACATTTTTGATGTTCAAATACATGCATACTTAACCATGTTATCACTGTGAGAACCAGAGTCCCATGTTCGTTTTCTCCCGTCCCACGGAGGAGCAGCAAAGTGATGGAGAACTGCCTAAGCCGACTGAGTCAGTGCTAAAAGACTTTCATTAGTAGCACTTTCCCATGAGGAGGGTTTGGGGATAATTACCAATTAGAGCATCCATCAGTGTGTGTGTGTGCGCGCGTGTGTGTGCGTGTGTGTGTGCGTGCGTGCGTGTGCGTGCGTGCGTGTGTGTGCGTGTGCGTGTGTGTGCGCGCGCTTCTGGTTACCACTCAGAGCAGACAGCCTCACAGAGCTGTGTGTTAAATATGGAACGGACTTTAATCTAATGCTTGAGTCACTCTCTGCGATTGCTTGTCAGTTTTGTCAGGTAATTATAAAGTAGCCACATTGTGCGCTGATTTGTCCTTCGAACTCTTTAACTCTCTGTTCCTCCCCATCGCGTCCCGTATGACTGCTTTTATCCCTCCTCTTTCCGCTCCGATTATCTCGTCGTCTTTTTTGAAGAAGTTTGTGTGTACATTCGACGCTCGCTGAGGGAGTGTGGTCTAGCGGTCTGGTTTGGTCTCGCAGCACGATGTTGCTCCTTTGATGTTAAACTTGAACTTTTCACGCTGCGGAAGCTAAGCATCTCACGGTGCAAAATATCTTTTTGAGTTCTGCCAATTTTCCTCTGCGTTAGAAAGTTCACAGGATGTTTTGGATCAACCTTCATAAATGAATTTCTTCAGTTTCAATATGCAGCAGGCACTTGAAATGAAATGGGCATCAATCAAGTGGATTTTGTAGTGGGCGGGGTTTGTTTCTAAGCCTGACAGGTGAAGCACTGTTGAGTGCAGCATGTCTCATTATGAAGAGAGGATGATAGTTTTACTTCTGCCTCTCATTTCTCTCTCTCATCTCCCTTATGTTGACAAACAGGAGTGAACAAGTGATGCCAGAATATCTTTTTGGTTGATTTCCTCTTTCTCCCTAGAGATCAGAGGAGCATGTGAAGGCTGGTGCAAAGGTGGTTGCGTGACACGTACAGCCTTTAGTAACGGGCATGAGGAAACCTGTTGGGTGTCTGCCTTTTGTATCTCTCACTTGCTCTCATTTTGGATGTGCACATCTCAGTACAGCTCTGTATGAATGCAGGAGTTTCTTCAAGCTGCCTCTGACCTGCAGGGTTTTGCATAATTTACAAGTTAAGAATTGAATTTCTTTTAATTCATAAGTTTGAGTTAGAATTGGTCCACCATGGTTAAACAAGTCTTCATTTTATTTTCCTTCAATTTAAATTCAAATTGCAGTTCTGCATCTTGTTTACTTTCTCAGTCAAATTCAAGAAGTCAATAGGATTTTTTCGAGCATCAGTCCAAGAAAAGATTCAGCATGTGTTAATGGCTTAAACATGGCCAAATATTTTGTGCTAAATGCAGTTTGCATGGCACAACTCATTGTCTTGTAGGTTGGCGTTTAGGAGTGGAGCATTTTTTGAAAACATAATTTACAGCGCAACAACCAATAAAATTGTACTATAGGTATTAAATAATATGTAGAATGATTTAACAACAAAAATACACTATCATATTCCCGTAGCAGAATATAATAAACAGGTAGAATGATTTATATCAGATTTGATAATCTGATGGGTAGGATGACATTTCAGGAGATCTGCAACATTTTTCTACTGCATAAAAGCTTTATGGTTTATCTACGAGCTTTACCTGATGAAAGAAGTCACTGCAACACTGGTTTGTGCGCGCGGCGCGCGTGTGTTTGTTTGGCACTTGGCGGGTCCGGAACGAATTCCCTCTCGGTCCGTATCCACAGATTGATCGTCTGCGCAACGTTGCATGAAGTCAAACACACCCGATATTATAGGTTATCGCGATTATTTTAAATTTGATTATCCATAAAAAAAATTAAACACATCGCCCAGCCCTGATCTGTCTATTCCTGTGGCTTGGCAGTGGGTAACCCTGCCCATAGTGGAATCTCATTGGTTTGAATTTGCATTAAACATCCACAAGTGCTTAGGTGAAATATTCCAAGAAAATCCAAGAAAATTTGTCCAAAAAATGAACGCATTAAAAGGAATTCAAAATGCAAAAAATGCACCTTTAAAGAATAATCATTGCAGCAGAGAAAATGTTACGTTTACAATGTTCTGTGCAGTAAATGCATGCGATCTCATTCAGTATGTAAGTTGCCGGAGGGGGAATCGGTCTGCATCTGCTATCTCTTGCTGTGAAGATCAGGGTTGTCTTCTATACATGCTGTCTGTCGCTGTGATGGGGACAGATTGTTGGCATTTTCTCTGCACCGTAAGTATATCATCTGTGTAAAAGCTGCACTTGTTTACTTCCATCACACCATCAACTCTACCTCTCTCCAGACCAGTCAGATTTGAGTGTGTCGTGTCAAATGTATCACGGAAAGGTTCTGAAGAGATGGAGACAGAAAATGACATGTTCCCAACACAGATCTCTAATGTTTTTCTGTAATGGAATTGTTGGGTCAATAGATGATTTGAAATAATGCGTACGAGTCATAGACCACTTTTACGGTTCATATAGTCAACACCCCCTCAAATCTGATTGGATGATAGGCGTTCCAAGTGTACACATTGGGCACTTTACTATGTTGTATCAGTCCACCAGAGTCAATCATTTACACCTGTCTTTTATCTTTGTTACTCCAGTGGCTTCTAGGTTTTAAATCCAAAGTGTAAGAAAGCACCTTCACACACAAGGGTTTTGGAGCACTTGGTAGAGCTTCGTTCCTTGGAAACATTGAGCACACAGAAGGTCTCCTGTGTTCCAAAAGTCATGCAGGTTTGGAACAAAATGAGAATGATATTGAAGTAAATGATATTAAAATGTCAATTTTTAGGTGACCTGACCAGAACACGAAAGCAGAAGGCATCCATGTGAATGTTTGATACTAGATCAAAATGGGATTATAGAGATTACAGCTGCTTCAGATTAGAGCACTCTGGGTTATTTTACTCCCCCTCCTCTTGCAACTAGACTTCACGTACACTGTAAAAAAAGTCTGTGAAAACTACAGTAAAAAACTCTAAAACAGCAACAGTAAAATATTTTTTAAAGCTAAATAGTATATCACCGTATTGCATACATTAAATTACCATAATTTAAGAAACAGTACATACATTTTATTTTTACTCTCTTAATATGTAAAAAACACAGATTCTTACAGTAAAATTTTTAATTTTTGGTGAAATTAATGGGAAAATACTGGGCCTTTACAAACAAGGAATTACCTTAAAAACAATGGTATTATTCTGTGCAAATTACACATTTTCTTAATGTGTACTGTAGAATATACAATATAAAACTGTTTAAAATCCAACAAACACATACCTTAAATCCTACAGTAACAAGATGTTAAACATATGTTTATCTTTTTGTCAATTTTAGTTAAAACTTTAAATACTCTGTAATTTACTGTACTTTTGTGTATTGTTCTTTTATTTATCTAATCTGATAGTTAATGCTAATTGCAATGAAAACAAAACGAATGTCTTGAAGAAAGTCAAGAAATAATTTTATCATAGCTATTCTAAAAAGATATTTTCCACCTTATTTCATAATTACCACAACTAGACTATGAATAGGATGAACAAAGCAAAAATGTTCAAACAAGAAAAAAACTTGACCATTTTAAAACAATTATGAAACTGTGTTTTTATTAGTGGTGCTTGCGAAATGGCATTTGAAATAATAATAAAAAGCGTGAACAAACGAAGAAACACACAAGAGGAAGAAGATCGTCTCCCCGCTTCTAAGATTAGGCCTGTGAATTGCGCAGCGCGACCTGCATGCGGCAAGTGGTGAGTACTCCTTTGGCTACTTTTTCACGGGGTAATTTGCAAATTGCAAAGCTAAAGTAACAGATTATCGTGCACTGCTAACGCAAAGTGTAATTCTGATGCCTTGTCAACTTGCATTTAAGCTTGCGTTTTCAAATCACTTAAATTAAGGTTACGTGGTAACTCGCTAATGAAAAATGTGCTTAAAAACTCATACACTGCTAATGCGAAGTGTACTTTTGACGTCTTTTAATCTTCTTTTAATCCATTTCTTGGCTTACTTTTAAAAATGCTTAAGAGAGCACGACAATTCATTAATAACGTTAACGGTCGATGTCGTTTTATATTTCAATCAGCGCCATTTTAGCGCGCCAAGCAGCTGCTTTTGGAATACCATCCTCGTCCATCCTTTTGATTTCTGGGAGTTCAACATTTCTTTTCGAGGTAAGCCAAACAATACTGTTACAAACTAAAAAGTTAAAGTTATTTATTTTCCTTTCGTTGTTGTTATTTAACCAGTTTTGGCTATGTTTAGTTGCAATTTCTGTGGCAAGTCGGTCAAATCATTGAGGGGGTATGTACTTCATTTTAAACTTCATCGACTTCATGTGACATCAAAGAGTGGTGAGATTTTTAATTACTTTTAAAGACATATTTTTGCCATATATGCTTTGTTGAACTTTTTGTTGAATTTGGTCTTATTCAGGAACAAATGTATTTTCTTTTATCTCCTTTTCTTATGTTACAAGAGGCTGTATGCGACAGGGACCTCATCAATCTCTTTTTCTTGTGAGTCTATTATTTGGATTAGATACGTTAATTAATACATTAATTCCTTAACTTTTAACCAAAAATGTTATTGTATTGAAAATACTAATAAATTATCCCTTTCCTTAACTTGGCACAGCTGGAAAATTCACGGGATTGGCAAGTTTCTGAGCTTTAGTAAGTACAATTAATTTATATGCTTTTGAACTGAAACTGCCCTGCATCAATAATTATCAGATCATTCATGCTACCACTTGATTGTTCAACTATTCTAACTCTTTTTTTTCATTGATATAACAAAATTGCAGAACTACAATTTTCAGAGTAATTCATTACAACCACAATGTGTTTACAATCTTTCCTTGTATAACAGTGGATGTCCCAATTTTGTCCTTATGCTTATGCTTAATTTTTATGCTAACATAAAACCATATGATCAACATCTGAACTTTTAACATCATATTAGTAAAGTTGTCTTGGACTTTTACAGATTAATATTACTGGAATATATTACCAAAACCAATGCTTATTCACCACATTCTGTCATCTTAGTGAACTTTGTATGTAAAAACAGTTCACTGTAACTGCCCGCTGCTACAAGATCTGCAGATTCTGTAGCCATCTTTAAGAATCGTCTGAAAACGCATCTCTTCCGTCAACACCTTACCGATCAGTTCTGACTTCTATTTCTTTTCTACTCTTTAAAAAAAAAAAAAAACCTTCTAACTTAGCTCTGTATACTGTGGTAGGCTCTATGAGACCAGTCTTGTTTGATTGCACTTATGCTTTTTGTTGTCCTTATGCTGTCCCAATTGCTTCCATTGTTTACCCCATCTGTAAGTCACTTTGGATAAAAGCGTCTGCTAAATGACTCAATGTAAATGTAACAAAAAAGTTCTGAGGTAGAATTTGTAAAAACATTATGTACATTGTTTACATAATGATTAATTTATTAAGTTAGAAATAACACAATCTGCTCAATATTGCTAAGTGAAGTACTTACTGTAGCTAATGTGTAATGTGCTAAGTAGTCATATAATTTTAGTTACTATTACTGCTATCATTCTTTTCTGTTTCTTTGTTTCCTGCAAAGAGGATCATGTCAACACCTGATCATTGTAACCTGTCTGCAAGAGACTCTGTCCCACCTCTCTTCAGTCAAGTCTGGACCCAGTAATTCAGACACCTCAAGGATAATTAATGGTAAGTAGTAGTATAGTTCAGTCTATCAAACAGTACATAGATTAAAACACAACTCTCAATTCAAACTAGGGGTAAAAAATATAAAATATCTATTTTTTACAGGTTTTACTTCATCTTTGCTATTAAAAATAAGAACATTAAAACAAGATACACAATACAAATACACAAATGAAATAAACAGGGCTTTATTTTTTTCAGCTACAGTAGGTGTATTTAATAGTGGCAATCAAGTAAGAAATTTAATTAACAAATGTAAAAATAAAACATTACATATACTATACTTATAGACGTACTGTATAAATTAAACATTTATTCTTATTAAAGCTACTGTATTATTTATTTACATTTAAGGGATAATTAATCAAAAAATTAAATTGTCAAATTGTCATTTACTCACCCTCACATTGTTTTTAACCTAACTTGAGGTCTTTCTTCTGTTGAACATGAAAGATATTTTGAAGAACAGTTGCTGGTCCACAGTGACTTCCATAATAGGAATACTATACCATGGAAATAAATGGGGACCAGCTGTTAGGTTACCCACATTCTTGAACATATCATCTTTTGTGTTCAACACAAGAAATTAAAATAGGTTTGTAACAACATGAGAGTGACTAAATGATGACAGAATTTTCATTTTGGGGTGAATTATTCCCAGCACATGAATGATAAAGTTTAACCGCCAAAGCTTCAGAACATGCACAAATAATTAACTTTACTGGTTTACAATGAATGCCAGTGTCACATGATTGTGACATGAACTCTAACATTGTATTAACATGTGATGTGAATGTATGTCGCTTTGTACAATGTGTTAAGACAGAAGCGCCAAAACTACAACTTGCAGAAAGCACTGCATGATGGTATTAAGCAGATTGTGGAGACATTTTAAACATCCACGTTCAGAAATCATGATATCGCACACCCTAATTCGAACCTCTTAATCCATCTTTCTCAGGTACACAGGCCACCTGTATAAGTCTTAAAGATGACTTGAGTGTCAGGGCAAAAGCTAGAAAATGATTAGTTGTCATTATTATTTGTTTTACCCCTGTGGACTTGCAGCATAAGTATGTTGAAGTAGATCTCTACACTAGTGTAAATGCTATTGTGTATGGTGGGACCGGCCTGTGGCATAGGTGACAAAGGCCCTGATCTATTAATTATCAAAGTGGCCTGTGAAATTCCAGAGTGTTGCTTGCTTATGTGTAGTAAAAAAATACTGTGAGCTTACTGTATACTGTAATGCTCATGGACTAACTTGTCTTTGTGTCTCTTTTCTGCAGAAAGATGAAGAAAATGGCAGTCCATGAAGTACTACATTTCCAGTTTCTCGAACTGATTTAGTGCCATGTCTTCAGTCAGGTGTGGACTTATTATTATTGTTCAAACAGAGCAAGTGGCCCTGGTTTACTTTTATATATGGACACATTTTATTTCCAAGCTCAACATTGTGAGTACACTGCAAGTTATTGAATCAGCTCAAACTGTTTTAACACAGTGTCAGTATGCAAAAACGGGTTTTTTTTTGCATACTGTTAATGATCTGTTAATGATAATTTGTGTGTTGATTGACTGCATTTATTACCTCATTTAGTAATTTACAATAACCTGACTGACTGTTGTAAAATCTATGGCAACCACTTGTAATGCCTTTTGTGTTATACCGTATTTTTTGCGATGAAATTCTGGCAACCACAGCTGCCAGTAATTTTCTGTAAAATTGAAGTTTACAATAAAATACTATAATATTTCATACGGTTGAATTGTGTTTATTACGGAGATAGACTATAATTACTATTAAAGAAATTTACACTTGCAACTGCTATTTTTAAAGTAAATCACTGTAAACAGGTTTACATTACATCTGTTTTATTTAACAGTAGTGTACCGTAAACAAGCAGCAATTCGCTACTGTAAAATTTACGGTTGCAAAAAAGCATTCTGTAAAGTGTTCCACATTGTAACCTTATATTTTACGGTGAACTTCTGGCAACCACAGCTGCCGGTATTTTACCGTATATTACACATGTTTTTTTTTACAGTGTACTGTATAAACTAAACTGTACTGTAAAACCTCCTATTTCTACTTGTACATAGAAAACTAGAATTTACAGCTTTATTGTGTACAGAGATTAAATTAAGGCTCCCAAAATTCAGGGCACGGGACAAAAATAGAGTTTTGATTTTGCTTCACTCAGGAAAGTTATACAATTTCTCATTCGATTAATCCCGGATTTAATTCAATCCAGAGTTTCCCAAAATAGCCCTGGTCTTCGACCTGCTGTTTCAGATTTTAATCACAGCAACACCTGGCATGGCACGGGCTCCCGGTGCCATCATCTCCATCCTGGCGACTGCTCTGCCAACCCACGCATCTTCAACTGTGCCCAGCATCATTATCAGCGTGTCAGACGCTCGGGCAGAATGCGCATCCCAACAGCTGGCTGAGTGCAGGCATGCATTACTTTACCATTTGTGCAACAGACCCATGTTAAATACTATATAGAAGCATTTACTATTGCTCACTGTACAGCTGTGTATGGTTTCATCAGAACGTCGTAAATAAACATTTGAGTTTGAATCGCATAATGTCGTTAATTGTTCAAAACCTAAAGACTTTGTGTCTGATGACATTGTGCTTGTTTGTGTGCATATTTTTGGATGACATGAAAACTGTAATGTTTTAGGGGCATGTCATTGGTGCCTGGTTGATAGCTCATACATAAAATTCAGTGGATAACAGCAATGCTGTCACCACAACAGCATAACAAACAACCCAATTAAAATACAGTGGGAAAAGTATTTTATTATAAACAAACAAACAAACAAAAATCTTCCATATTAAACATATTTTTGTATTGTAAAATGTGGAAAAATGACCACAAATATATTATAAAATGTATATACAAGGCATCCGGAAAGTATTCACAGCACTTCACTTTTTCCACATTTTGTTGTTACAGCCTTATTCCAAAATGGCTTAAATTCATTATTTTCCTCAAAATTCTACATACAATACCCCATAATGACAACGTGAAAGAAGTTTGTTTGAAATCTTTGCAAATTTATAAAAAATAAAAAAAACACATGTACATAAGTATTCACAGCCTTTGCTCAATACTTTGTTGAAGCACCTTTAGCACCAATTACAGCCTCAAGTCTTTTTGAGTATGATGCTACAAGCTTGTCACGCCTATTTTTGGGCAGTTTCTCCCATTCTTCTTTGCAGGACCTCTCAAGCTCCATCAGGTTGGATGGGGAGCGTCGGTGCACAGCCATTTTCAGATCTCTCCAGAGATGTTCAATCAGGTTCAAGTCTGGGCTCTGGCTGGGCCACTCGAGGACATTCACAGAGTTGTCCTGTAGCCATCCTCTGTTATCTTGGCTGTATGCTTAGGGTCATTGTCCTGTTGGAAGATGAACCTTCACCCCAGTCTGAGGTCCACAGCGCTCTGTAGCAGGTTTTCATCGAGGATGAAAACCCACAGCATGATGCTGCCACCACCATGCTTCACTGTAGGGATGGTATTGGCCAGGTGATGAGCAGTGCCTGGTTTCCTCCAGACATGACGCTTGCCATTCAGGCTAAAGAGTTCAATCTTTGTTTCATCAGACACCATTTTCCATTTACGGATGATGGAGGCCACTGTGCTCATTGGGACCTTCAATGCTCCAGAAATTTTACTGTACCCTTCCCCAGAACTGTGCCTCGATACAATCCTGTCTCGCGGTCTACAGACAATTCCTTGGACTTCATGGCTTGGTTTGTGCTCTGACGTGCATTGTTAACTGTGGGACCTTATATAGACAGGTGTGTGCCTTTCCAAATCATGTCAAATCAACTGAATTTACCACAGGTGGACTCCAATCAAGTTGTAGAAACATCTCAATGAAGATCAGTGGAAACAGGATGCACCTGAACTCAATTTTGAGTGTCATGGCAAAGGCTGTGAATACTTATGTACATGTGCTTTTTTCGTTTTTTTAATAAATTTGCAAAGATTTCAAACAAACTTCTTTCACGTTGTCATTATGGGGTATTGTTTGTAGAATTTTGAGGAAAATAATAAATTTAATCCATTTTGGAATAAGGCCGTAACATAACAAAATGTGGAAAAAGTGAAGCGCTGTGAATACTTTTCGGATGCACTGTAACATTAAGAAAAATCCATTATACAATGTAAAAAATCACCACAAATATATTATAAAATATTACCACAAATATGTTATAAAATATTAAGAAAAATACATTATAGAATAACGTAAATATATTATGAAACGTAAAAAAATTACGACAAATATATATCACTTTGGATAAAACATCTGCCAGATGCAATTTTTTAATGTAATCATGTTAAATTGTATTTTTGGGGTCATGTCATTCTAACCTGTACACTCTAAAAAGGGTTCTTCAGCAGTTCTTTGGGATGACAGAGGTGCTCCTTATATGGAAACAGTGATGTATGGTTCTTCAGCGGTTCTATATAGCACCTCAGTCATCCCAAAGAACCGCTGAAGAACCACTAAAGCACCAAGAAATGGTTCTATTTAGCACTTCAAGTGATTCCCCTACGAGCCAAGAACCACTTTACGTGCTATATAGCACCATTTTTTGAGAGAGTATTAACCTGTGTGCGTGTGCACTTATAAGTTTAGATCGTTCTTATTTTTCCACAAACATGATGTGATTGGTGTGTATTATTAGTACCATGCATAATAAAGCAGTATGAATATTAATATGTTATTCATTCATTTACTGTACAGTACATGTCATTTTCTCCTAGACCGTTTTTAAATGCATGCCATTTGTCCATGTATTAATTTCTGTTTCGCATTTACAGAATGACGCTGGCTAATATTATCATTCATGTGCTAATTGATTATCCCTTCTCAGGAATTACTGAGATTTTCCATGTGTCTACACTGCGTCTCGTTGAGTAGCCCAGTTGAAAGACAGTCGGAAAGGTGGGTGACAGTTTTTTTGACATGAAACTGTTTTGGCTGTCGAATTGACAGTGCCTGGAACCCATGCTGGCTCTAATGGCTATTGACGCCTCTAATTACAGCACTGGTGACATGGCAACACAATCCGTCTTCCTCTACATTTACTGCAATTAGCCCTAGCATTCGTGTGCTACAGCGGGGGGCTCGCTGTTAGCCGGCCACGAGAGCTCCATATGGGAGCTGTCGCACACTCACAAACATGCGCACACAAGCCGGCAATCACCCATCTATCACACACGTTTCAACATATTGAGGTCTGTGTAGGAGACAGGGGTTAGGACGTAATGGTTTTAGTGTCACGTCGAGAAAACCGAATTATATTTACTGATGAACTTCTGTGAAGTGTGCTAATGTTTTGACGATGGCCGGTTTCTTATTCTCTGCCTCTGTTGGTTCTAGCAATATTAATGGATTCATGTACAATTTTTTTATAGGATGAAAGAGCATAGAAAAGAGAGATTATTACAAATAGGCGTATTATTTAATTTACATTCATGCATTTGGCAGAAGCTTTTATCCAAAGCAACTTACATTGCATTATCCTATACATTTGTTTATATGTATGTGCACGAACCCACGACCTTGGCATTGTTAGCACCATGCTCTTACCACTGAGCTAACATTACAGGAAATCTCATTTTCAAGTTTCATGGAGGCGACCAATACAAACCAGCACAGATTCGGCTACATAAGGAGTTTAAAATATCATCTTGTTGTGTTGTTTAGTGCCACAATCGACATAATACATTCTCCAATATGATATTTGAACACATACCTGCTGCCATTGCCAAACACAAACACCGACGACTGCTGTAGTTAAACACCATAAGACGAGCGGACTGAACAGAAACGATCATCAAAAATGCTCGCGTCTCAGTTCATAACACTTAACAGGTCACAGATGGTCGTTTTTCGATTTTGAATGTAGTATGCTGAGCCCTTAAAGGTCTTTGAACATACAGTCTGAAATTGTCGTATGCGTTTTTTCGTATTTGCCTCTCGTTTGTACGGTGTCTCTGAATTGTTAAAAAAAGCCACTCAAAATGCTTGACGGATGCGAAAAACGCAGAAAATCGAACCCGGTCCGAATTTTTTTATGACGGACGAAAATATCGGAGGCAGTGTGTAAATGTGATTGACACAACGTGAGGTCGTATTTATTTTTTAACGTGCGCAAATTTCGGACTCAATGTGCAATGGGCTTTAGACTTAGTACTTCCGCTCAATTTCAGTTCAGTTCGCTTCTGTACTCAGTCTGATATAGCAAACCAGCTCCCATATTATCTCCGGCTCCGCACCAGCCGTCCAACCAACGAACAGAGGGCGGGCTGAGAGCCGTGACGTAGACGCTAAGCGCCGAATTTAAGATTGTAGTTTAGGTTACGGAAATCTAAAACGACAGCGGACATGGAGACACGGGATGCTATTCGCTCTGTTGTGGAGAATATTCCTGGCATTTGCCAACTGAAGCCCAAACAAGAAGAGTGTTTGGTTCACATTTTGAATGAAGGTGATGTTGTGGCCCTAGTCCCGACAGGTTTTGGGAAAAGTTTAATTAATCAACTGTTACCAACCAAGAAACTGGGGAGGGTGTATGTCGGTCTCTTTTATCTGTCGAGCTTGAACTGGCACCCTTTTGACAGGTCAGTGTCTCCTTTCTTTCCCAGTCCATATTGCCATGTCATGCTGTAATCTTGCAATTAAGTTGCAGCATTTCTGACCGACTCGAAATGAACGAAGAGCTGTGTTTAACAGAACCAATCCTAACTTTGACAGTTTGCTGCAAATATTTTCTTGTTTGTCTCTACTGTCAAATATTAGTTTAGATGCACTAACTGTACCGTGGATGCATAGATTTACTTCACATAATCCGCAAAAGTCGTTCACAGCCATCTTCACTCTGGTATTTCGCTCAATGGATTTGTTTTTGCCGCATACCTGTGTTTACAGCGGAAGTTCGAGGCGGCTGAGCCGCTAGCAAAGTTTGTTAGTTATATAACTACCAGTTAACCAGTGGAGGCTGGTGCTAAAATATTTGGGGGGGGGTGCAAACAAACTGAAAATCCAACTGTCAGTAATGCAGGACTATAAATAGCCATTAATCAGGTGACGTATCATTATTACAGTCAATGTTAATACATGCAAATAAATGTACTATGAATCAGTGAATTTGAATTGAATGTGGGTTTATTATCAGTAATGAAGTAATCAAGGTAATCATTAAAAAAAAACACAACACACACACACTATAGTTACCTAATCATTGGCCATTAACACTATTTGAAAATAAATTTTGCTCTCCTTTCTTTCTGACTTGCAAATTTCTCAATGACCTTCTGGTTAAAGTCAATTATCTCGGTCACCATTCTCTTCTCCATTGACAGCATGGCCAATGCATTTAGCCTCTCCTGGGTCATGCTATTTCTCAGAAAAGTCTTAACTCTTTTCAAAGTTGAGAAACACCTCTCAGCCTCTGCTGTGGTCATGGGTGTGGTGATAAGGATCTTTAGGAGAGTGACAGTATCTGAAAAGACTTCTTCAAGATTGTTCTCCTTAAACAGCTGCAGTAGGTCCACAGCACCACAACAGGTTCTGACTCTTCCTTGTAGTAGATGAGACTAAGCTCTGTCTTTAGCTTACTCCCATTGAGCACTGGATAGGCCTTCAAAGTCCTACTCAGTGCATCTTCAGGAAACGCCACTGTGTACTGTTCAAACCTGTCTGCTTGCAGCAGGGTGGCACTAACGAGGTGGCTTGTGAAGCAGAACCGTTCCATGGTGTGTTCGAGTATGGTGTCACAGACCTACAGAGTGAAGGACAAAAACAAAAATGATGTAGTGATGACAAAATGTCAATTTCAACTGCAACATTTAAAATGATCAGTTTTAAGTTATAGAGAGACGGAGACCAGTTTCAGTGTTTGAATCCCTGATTTATCCAAACTTCATACATATGGACTAGACAAACATGCCAAGTTTCATGAACTTCTGATGCTTAGGGCGCTAATAGCATTTTTTTATTTTCAGCCATTTTCATATCAATCAGATAAAGAGGGCACACCACTAGAGGAAACCTAAGAATAACAAATCTGTTTAGATCACAATTTAAAGACTACGAAAAGGGTTAAATAGATTGACTTGTAGTAAAATATGCATTGCAAATAAATGTAGTATAGTTTCATAAAGTTTAATAAAGCCCAATATCAAAGGATCTACTCTTTGCTTGCTACAATATTTAAGCAAAAAATGTATAAACTCAAAGACATGAGAACACATTTAGTACCCAAAGAGGGTAAATGAAACCATGCCGTTTAACTTGTTGTTAATATTTACTTTCTTTTTGATAGCTTTTCTATGAAAAACTGCAGAGTAACAAGGACTACAATAAACTTACCTCTGTTGCAATCCGTTCATGGACCTCTGGACTAAGCAACCGCCGCCTCTTTGGTTGAGAAGCTCCTTCACTGCTTTGGTTAACCAGAGAATGGAGAGAATTTCTGCAAAGGATTAAGAAAATGTATTACTAATAACAATAATAATGATAACAAATTCAAAAGAAGGAATACAGCTGCTACCAGATCTTCTGTATGTCCTGCTGGAACTGCTGGATGCTCCCCTTAATGTGGACTGAATCTATGTCCTTCTTCTGGAGTTTGGCATAGAGGATGTCCACGTGTGGCATGATGTTGTGGAAAAGTTGCAGAAAAAAATTAAAATCCTGATCCTCCAGCAGCATGGCAAAGCCTCCTGCCTCTCTGGTGGTAACAGGGTCAAAGTCACTTGAGTCTCGAATAGTTTCAAAACAGCGAATGAGGCCCTCTCTGTGCTCAAACACTGTATTGATGGCACGGCTGTGGAAGTTCCATCTAACACTGCTTGATGTTGGTAGTCTATGGGCAACTACTTTATCAAGAACATCTGTGCACTTGGGTGATCTTGAAAAAAAGCTGGCAAATCCTCCAAGGTTAGAAAAAAATTCTAACTGGGTATGTAAGAAGTGGCCTTTTGCATTATTAGATTGAGCTGATGCGCATAGCAGTGGATGTAATGGGCATTTGGGTACACATCTTGAATCTTCCTTTGAACACCTGCAGTGGCACCTCTCATCACGCTGGCTCCATCATACACTTGGGAGATGAGTTTACTCTTCTGATCCTCTGGAAGGATGACAGTAAGATGCTCTTTTAGTGCTGTAGCGATGGAATCAGCTGTAGTTGAATGTAAAAGCAAAAAACCTCTCCTGTACGTTGCTTTTGCCATCAATGTAGCGCAGCACAAGCACAAGTTGGCACTGTGTGGCAATATCAGTGGTCTCGTCGGCCTGGATTGATAGAAAATCACTGTTTTGTGCTTCTTGGATTATGTGTTCCCTCATAACAGAAAACATACAGTCCAATACATCGCATCCAGCTAGCCAACTCCGTTTTCCATAAGAAGTGCCGGAAAAGCACCGAGTGTAAGATCGACCGCGATCACTTCACTGCTGCTGAATTTGCAAGTTGGGTCGATCTGGTCCAAGCTCCTTGATCCGTTTTTTTTCTTCATCCGAACGCCTTTGGAACGGGTATTCTTGTAAAGATAAAACCGAATTTTCTTTCATCTCGAGATAATTTCGCTTGCTTCCACGTTAATCAGTACCTGTCAGTCAAATGACAATCTGCTGAGCGGTAATGAGAGGCGTTAAGAACGGTCCAATCACATGAGGCCAAAAATATAAAAACAATATTGATTCGCTTACAACAAAAGTGGGAGGGTTTGGGGCGCAGAGTGCTGCGCCCCAAGGACGATTTGAAACAAGCCAATTAGAGCTCAGCCTCAAATCACATGCTTTTCAAAAATGTTCGTGCCTACATACACACTCGTTTATCCGGCGCCCCGCACAAACGTATGAACAAAATACAATTTTGATTTTTTAATAAATGATAATATGACTAACGGTGGAATAGTACGACTAAATTATTTTATTACGTTATTAATTTGCGATATATATTAAACTTATTGTTGGCATATTAAAGTAGCTTTCTTCTCTGGCTAACTTTAAGGGGGCGGCACCCCAGCGCCCCCTATTGACCGGCCGCCACTGCAGTTAACTATCAGCCAGAAACTAAACATAAAGGAAACTGTTTGTCATCTCTTTTTCTTATGTTGTCACAAGTGCATTAATATAAAGGGAGAGGGAACAGTGAGAAGGATCATGTTATGTGTCAGGTTTGTGTTCAAGTAAATGCATTTGCTAACGTTTGCCACTGTTAGTCAGTGTTGGGTGTAACTAGTTACTAAGTAATTAGTTACTGTAATTTAATTACTTTTCCCTTGAAAAAGTAAAGTAAGGGATTACTCTTATTTTTTCTGTAATTTAATTACAGTTACTTTTGATGTAATTAAACTAAATACTTTGTGTAATATGTGTGTGTGCAGAAGAGGAATTGACATCAAAATTCAAAGTCTAACTTTAAAATCCGTGCTTTAATGTATAATTCTCACATTTGTAATTAATAACACTACTTTATGTAGTTTAATATTATTTATTTGAATGAATTAAAAGAGCCGTTTCATGTGTATCCTTGAATCACATAACTCATCAAGGTTGACGTAGGATATAGAAAGTAATTAGTAATTAGTAATTAAATACTTTTTGAAGAGAGTAACTTGTACAGTAATCTAATTACATTATCGATTATGTAATTAGTAACTAGTAATTAATTACTTTTTCAGAGTAATTTACCCAACACTGCTGTTAGTACACGTAGGCATCTATAGATGTACAGTATATGCTCTCAGTTTATCTTTACTATACACGCTTGGTTTCTCTGTCTGGTAGGTGTAATAGGTGTAGATGTCAGGCCACTTAACTGGAGGTAATCCTGTCAATTCATCTCTGGATCCATTGAGTGAGCACCTACAGGTCGGCCAGGTTCCTGGCGTTAAGTTAACTTTTTAAAAAACAATAGCGGTCCTAGACAGCGAGTGACCTTACATGTTAAAATTTAATTGATTTTTTTCTAGTCATTGTCAAAAAGCAAGCAAACAAAACGTGCTACCTAGCATTAGTGATGCGGTCAGGGGGATCTTTCTGCCTCCACCTAAGCTCCGCCCACAAAAACGTGTCACAATGTTTACTAACCGTAAATGCGTCTATAATCTAAATGGGAATCCATATCAGGAGATATATAAAGATTCATAACTGAAAAATTGGTTAACAGTTTATGCTGTACATGTTTTGTCAAGCATTGAAAATTGATAAGAATGATTCAGCCGATATTCCAGTTTCTAGAAATTAAAATACATATGTTAATGTGATGCTCATTCATTTATTATGCAGCATTTTAGTAAATATACTCCATCATAATCGTAATTTGGTCAAACTTTGACTGATAAAAAAAGATAGAAAGGCAAAAATCACACAAGAGACTCCTTTTAACTTTAGTGTGTGTGTGTGTGTGTGTGTGTGTGTGCTTCTCTCCATTCATATCTCTTACCTTGGACTTCTCTTTTTCTCACTGTCTGGAGCTCTAATTCTCTCTCTCCCATCCTTTCATGCTTTGACGCAGTCTGAAGATACTTGAGAACAAGGGAAATGCACATGAAAAGACTGGGAGTGTATATTTGTGTGCTGGCGTGTGTAGGCCGCGGAACCTCAGGAGGCACTTTTATTGAATCTTAAGTACAAACCCAGTAGGTCATCCTCTATCACACTGGCCTCTCTGGGATATCCCAGCATGCCTTTCACCTTACCTCGAACCTATAGCCACAACCTGCCCTCGTTCCTCTGCAGAGACAAGAGCACACTAGAGAGAGAGGAAAAAACACATTGGGAAGGTAACAATAGCTTTGAAATGAGCAGCTTAAGGGTTTAGCCGCCATTAGGAACCGCACATTTTCAACCCATAAAACTCAACTGCACCCTTCTTACACAACTCCAGCCTCCTCTCCCTGAACAAAGGGATCGTTGACATGTTTATTTATTCAGCTGCCTTTTGCTGGGTGAATTCGTCTCGCCGTAGGACGGGAAGTCAACAGAGGAACCTCAAGTAGAAGACCTTGCAGAAGATCTAAGCGTGGAAGCGCTTGACAAATAAGCTTTTAACTTCCTCCAGTCTGCCGTACGGCATTTAGATGGTCATGTTCGAGTGTTAAATAATACCTGCGGAGAGCCATACATTAGCATTCCCATTCATCTCAATGGCAGTTGCTCGAGTGGCACGGCACAGGCCGTGCATGCTGTTTTCTTTACATATGAATCGAAACCAACTGTGGAACTTTGTTTTGGAGCTGGGATGAATATCTGTAGGTGGAGGAAAATTATGTCATCTTGATGCTGATTGGCTGATGGCACCATTAGGACACATAGTTCCAAGACTGGTAAAATATTTACTGTAATATAATGAAAGATTGATAAAAAAGAAGGTTGACTCATGACCGCTAGGTGCTACAACTTCATTCGATTTCTTAATTTTTCTATTCTTTTCTATTATTTCCATAAAGAGTAGAACAAACAAAGTGAGGAAGGTAGGAGAGCTGTATTGGAATATTGACGGACTAATGCGATAAAGAGAGTTAAGTGCAAGAAATGTCCCGAATGCTCTTCGAAGACTCGAGGAAGTCTCAAAAGATGCTCAGGGTTCACAGAGAAGTCAATGGAGACGATACAAGAGCCAGTGGCGAGCTGCACCGAACAGACACTATTTAGGCGGAACACAAAGGGTTTAAGGATTTTTTAGTCTGGCTTTTTAAGAACAATATGCCTCATATCTTTCTTTTCCTCTCCTGAGGGTTTTGGACCGGCGGGAGGATTAAAAGAAAACGTAGGTTTTAGAGACGAGACGTAAGTTGCTCTCTTTCTATTACCAAAAGGACATAAATAGACTCTTATGTTGTGAATTAACAGATTATGACAGAGCTTTGACATTTACCTGTGTGGGTGAACGGAAAAATCTATTTCTTGGAAATAAACTTCAACCCTCTTGTTTCTGGTGCGCAAATAGTTCTGAATGTTACATCATGTTTTCATTGTACAGTAAACTCCTCTTTTACAATAACAGATACAGTTTTGTTCATGATATTTCTAAATTAAAGGTGAGCCTAGCAGTTTTTCAATGTATATTTAATGTTAATTAACATAATAAAATATGTCACATTTATGTTTAAAAGGTCATTGATTTCCCTCGATGGGGTTTCAGAATTCTCACTTATCATCTTTCAGGATATGTATGTGTTAAACAGGGTCTTTTGTGTGTTCAGCCCTTTGGCTGTAACTGAGCCGGCGTTCTGCTTTCCTGTCAGATGCTCTGTAATCCCATGGATGAGTGGAACCGCTGGAACAGAGGGAGCAGTGTAGCGCAGAGCGACGATGCTTTGCAAATTGACGTGCAGACAGACTAATCCGGCCTCGCTGACAAATTGGACTTTTGTGTGACCAATGTTCTGTGTCTTTGAGTGTGTGTGTGTGTGTGTGTGTGTGTGTGTGTGTGAGAGAGAGAGAGAGAGAGAGAGAGAAACAGCCAGTGAGGGCACATTTATGCCAATTACTGTAATTTTTCACCAGATTCAGCTTTTTGTAGTTAAAGGGCTTGTTCCCTCAAAAATGGAATATTTCATTTCATTTTAAACCTGTATGACTTTTTTCTGCAGAACACAAAAGAAGATATTTTGAAGAATCTTGGTAACCACATATTGAATTACATTGTATTGACACAAAACCACTAAGACGTCTCAAAAAATGGCATTTTGAGCAGATAGTTGTTCAGAAGTTTATTCCAGTGTTGGATTGAGTTATAGAGCAGTATGTTTTGATCTACATATGCTACTTATCACTGCGTACAGCTCATCTTGTGCAGACATTATTTTTCAGGTAATGCTTCACACAGAATTACGGAGCCGTATAAAGAATGCTGTGCCAGCAGTTTAATTAGGACTCAAACACAATGGCATAACATTTATTATACCACACAAAAGTCACTGTGTATAACAATACCGCTGAATTATTTGACATTCTCTCCATTCTAAAACCTTAAATCCCTCTCTTTTTTTCCCTCTACTTGTACAACATTTTACTAGTGTGTTTTTGAAGTATTGAAATGCCACGAGACTGTTCCATTTCTGTCAGCTGTGGACATGGATCACTGGCTTTGTGTTTTCCCATTGCCACAAAGATGAATAAACAAGAACGATGTGAGATGTGGAAAATGACAGACTCTGGGGAATCTTGTACGGGTCCAGATCTGAGTGCCAATGTAACATCATTAGTCGAGATTTTACACTCTTATATGCATTTCTATTTCAACAAGTCTGTCATGAAAGCATACATTTACATGTTGTTATAGTGATATTAAGGACAGTTTCTTTATATTCTTCTTTCTGTCAACTACAATCTGACACAACCATGCTTGACATTGATGTAGCAGTGCTTTGGATTTAGCTGATGAAATGTAAAAGTAACAGAACATCTTAAGGTTGGGGGAAGGGTTTGACTTTTAATCAATTCTGATTCTGCTTATCGAATCCTATTCTTATCGATTCCCAGTTTTGATTACAAAGTTGTAAAAAAATAAACTTGTTTGATAATATAACCTGCTTATTGTCTGGTTTGCAAAATATAACAATATTTATGAGCACCGTTTTGTAAAGTATGTAAAAATATGATACATTTTCATAAGGGCTTTTATTGAGATATCAGCGGATCAAGTTAACACATGCACGTGCACACAGGAATTTACAAGAGGAATTAATATTTTAATTTATATCAAGCATCCTTCTCCTAACCTTTCGATTCTGATTCCACAATTGGAATTGATTTTCGATTTCCAACCATAGTGGGGGGGAAATCAGACATTCTGATAAATAATGATAAATCCGAGAAGATCCAAACTGGTCCAAGATCAGATGTTTTGATTACTTACCGCAATGCAAATATCATTACGTTATTACATTATTCTGAATCAGTCAAAATATCTACACATCTTTAAAACAAGATGAATATACTTGATGAGAAATAAGATAATACGACTTGTTTTAAAGAGTACATTAATTAAGTTAATCCATTTATTTTATAGATTTTAACAACTTTTAATTACATTTGCTACATAAATAAACAACAACAACTAAAAAAAGATATCAACTTGCTGAAAAGAAACTAAAATCTAAATGTTTTTGCTTCTAAAGTAGCTTTATTATAAAAAGATCATGTTAAGAAATTGTGCTGCAAAACAATTTTTTTGTAAAATGTCTAATGCCGAACTCAGATTTGCATTCAAAACTGAGCTATTTTTAGGAGCGTATAATCAATCCAATGAATAATTGTGACAATGCCATTAATGTCTGAACAACTAATGTGATGTGCATATGTCACACCCACACAAAATCTTCAGACAGTCAGGTCATAATTGGTCCCCTAAGGATTGGCATCATGTCCTCTGTTAACATTCACTGTGCTTCACTTGTGTAATTCGGTATATCTTAATGTCATCAGGCAAGTTAGATCTTTGTGAGTGTTACATTTGCTTGCTGTCTTTCTGATTATACTTTTTGTAATACCTGTTGTCCTGTTTGAATAGGCCTATTGTTTATTTGTGATATAAAAATATACTTTTATGTGATGAAGACACTCTAAAATTGCATGTATTTTCAACCCGCGGTTGGGTCAAAATCAGATGAACCCAACCATTGGGTTATAAATGAACCAATTTGGCTCTCAGCCCAAAATTCTGCATTGTTTCAATCCATTGTTGGGTCAAATACGAACATTTTCTGTTAATTTAAGCCAGCGGTTGGGTTTGTCTCTTTTCGACCCAACCATGAGTTGAAAATAACCCAGTATTTTTAGCACCTGTTATTTTTAAATGGGCAGAATTTACGATCTTGGCTCACTTGGTGTCTTAGACTAGCTCTAAAACATGAGGGTGGGTAGATTATTACAGAATTTTCAGTTATATTTCAGTTATATACAGCAACATTACAGAATTTTCAGTTATATTTCAGTTATATACAGCAACATACCGTCTCTGTACAAAATTGACACCAAATTTAGACAAAGAGTAAATTGATTTCTGATCAAGCATTGTTGACAAACACGTCTGTGTTCAATACAAATACCTACAATGCGATATTGTGATGCAGTTTTATCTAGGTTTCAATTTTTTTAATCTGTTTGGATTGGTCCTGACACGTGACCCTACAGTATGCTGAATAGATCAATCTATATTCTGTACCGATCTCAGATTTGGCTTTTTCTGTGCTGGACTGAATCTCCGTTTACACTGTAGGGCTTGGGATTTATCCAGCTTCAGCCAGACTTCTAAAATAAAGATGTGATCTGTCTGCCCCTTCCCTCAGGCTCTGGAATTTCTCTGCTGTGAACTACTCAACTTACTGCTACTGTGGAAAAGATTGGAAGCAAAGTGGGAAGAGTCGATGTGTTTTTATTAGGTCTTTACCAACAATTCAGTCTTTAAAGATCTGTTGTCATGGAGATCTTCTTTTTCTTGAATGTGAAAGAGATGAGAGTATCTTATATGTGACCCTGGACAATAAAACCAGTCTTAAGGGTCAATTTTTCGAAATTGAGATTTTTACATAATCTGAAAGCTGAATAAATAAACTTTCTATAGATATATGAGTTGTTAAAATAGGACAATATCTGGCTGAGATACAACCGTTTAAAACTCAGGAATCTGAGAGCACAAAAAATCAAAATATAGAGAAAATTGCCTTTGAAGTTGTTAATCAGGGGCACTGTGGCAGACCATCCACTCACAAAAATAAAGTTGTTATATATGTAAGGTAGGTGTAACAAAGTTCAATAGAAGGGAAGGAAGGAGGCGGGAACCGGCGAACATTTCACAAACTTTAATACAAAATAAACAAACAATAATTCAGCAAATAAAAGGCCGGCAGCCACCTCACGGTCGACTGCCGGCCACACGAACATAAACAAACTTAACTTCCGGGCCCGGTCCTCTCTCTCGATGGTCCGGTCGCTCGTCCTCTTATGCTCCCGAGCTCCCCCGTGAGGCATGCGGGGACCGGCGGTCGCACAGCTGACACTCGTTGCCACTTACGCCGCCGGCCCCGCCTTACTCGCCCCACGGCTCTCGCCCCGCCTTCCTCGCTACAGTAGGAATTTTACAAAATATCTTCTTGGAACATGATCTTTACTTAATATCCTGATTTTGGGCATAAAAGAAAAATCGATAATTTTGACCCCTACAATGTATTTTTGTCTTTTACTAAAAATGTTCCCGTGCTACTTAAGACTGGTTTTGTGATCCAGGGTCACATATTTTCGTACCAATCTTGGACGCATTGCTGGAAAAATGGCAAGTTTATCTTCTCACCATCATCTCAAATAGGAAGCACAAGCTTTTAGTTCATTGTCATGGCTGTTAGATGAAGAATTGATTCTTTAGAGGCTCAGAGATGTGAACGTCAGAGATGTGAACATCACAGTTTGAGACATTATTGAGATCTCCTCTGAAACGCTAAAAGGGACATAAAAAAATGTTATTTTGTCAGGAGGAAAAAGATATGACTTAAGCAAGTCTCCATTTGCTCTCCATCTGTTCTCATTGACATTTGGATCACTGCACATTTTGAACCAACCTTTCAGACCTTTGATTGCAGACTGGGCTCAAACACCGGTGTTGAGAGATGAAACTTTAAGGCGGAGATGTTATTATTTTGGTCTGTTTTTAGGAGAAAACTCTAAGAAGTATTAGACTTAAGAAATCATCTCTTTTGCTCTCTAGTCTTATCAAAGTTTAGGAGACATTTTATTCTAATGCATTTAGCCTGAAAGCAAGCAGACACTTATAAAAAATAAAACTATCTCTGGTATTTCGAAACCTAGTTTTACCATCACGGTTTTCTTTAAGCATTTGGTCAAAGTGGATTACAGTAAGCTGTTAATACTGCGCCTTTTCAATTTCTCAGTTCCATTTCAAAGACTCAAAGAAC